>NW_006400297.1:198213-203353 GCF_000299155.1 Elephantulus edwardii
ATGGTGAAGAGATTGAGATTGTTCACAGCTTCAGTTTGCTTGGCTCCACAGTCAACAGTCTTGGCACCAGCAGCCAGGAAATAGAAGATGTATTGCCATGGGAAAGTCTGCTGCTAGGGACCTCTTCAAAGTACTGAAGAGTAATGGTGTCTCTCTGGAGACTAAAGTGCACCTGATACAGGCCATCGTCTTTGCTATCACTTGTTATGCATCAGAGAGTTAGAAAATAACCAAGGAGGATAGAAGTAGAATTGATGCCTTTGAGCTGTGGTGCTCGAGAAGAGTATTGAGGGTACCATGGACTGCTACGAAAACAAATAGATTCATCCTGGTAGGGGTCAGACCGGGCTGCTCCTTGGAGGCAAGGATTCTAAGGTTCCGTCTGACATACTTGGGACATGTTGCAAGGAGGAACAGGTCCTTGGAGAGGGACATCATGCTTGGTAGGGTGGAGGCCCCTTATGAGGTGGATTGATTCAGTGCTTGGGGTAATTGGGATGGGTGTGTTGGAGACGGTGCGATTGGCACAGGGTAGAGCAGAGTTTAGGTCTGTTGTACATAGGGTTGCCATGAGTCACAAGCGACTCGATGGCACATAACAACAACAACAAAACCAATTAAAAAAAAAGAACATGAAAAAAAATAAACTGACACCATTGCTCTTCAGCACTCTGGAGAGGTAAAAAAAAACAAAACAACCAAAACACAGGACAAGGAGCTGGAGTCAGAAAATCAAAAGGGTAGAACTCGCTCAGCATTTCTTAAGCTCAAGGAACTGCAGAACAAACTCAAACCTCAAGTTGCTATAATCAAGGATGCTTTAGGCAGAGTATTGAATGATCCAGGAAGTATAAAAAGAAGATAGAAAGAATATACTGAGTCACTGTATCAAAAGGAACTTGCAGACATAGAAGAATTTAATGAAATAACATTTGAGCAAGAGCCTATGGTGATGAAGAAAGAAGTTCAAGCTGCTTTGATGGAAATAGCAAAAAATAAGGCCCCAGGAATAGATGGTATGCCAATTGACATATTTCAGCTGACAGATGCTGCCCTGGATGTGTTCACCAAGTTGTGTCAAGAAATCTGGAGAACAAGCACTTGGCCAACTGACTGGAAGAGATCTATATTTGTTCCCATTCCAAAGAAAAGTGACCCAACAGAGTGTGGAAACTATAGGACAATGTCATTGGTTTCACATGCAAGCAAGATTCTGCTGAAGATTATCCAATAACGACGGGAACAGCACATCAGTAGAGAACTCTCAGAAGTCCAAGGCTGCATATGTTAACTGAAACAAGTCAATTGATGTCCCATCACTTCCTGGCACCTTATTTTTTTACAATGCCTTCAATGCAGCTTTTGCTTCCTCCTTCATTGTTACCACCGAACTGATAGACATCGTCATGATATATGGAGAAGAGATAAATTGTCAACAACTTCATCTTACTTGGATCCACATCTAACACTCTTGGTACTACCAGTATGGAAAAAAGGAGAAACACTGCACTGGGAAAATCTGCAGTTAGAGACCTTTCCAAATTATTGAGGAGTAGTGAAGTTAGGTTGAAGACTAAGGTGTATTTTATTCAGGCCATGATCTTTCCAATTAGTAGCTATACATCTGAGACCTATACAATGAATAAGGATGACAGAAAAAGAATTGATGCCTTTGATTGGGTGTTGGAGAAGAACACTGGACATTCCATGGACAGCCAAGAGAAGAAACAGCTGAATCTTGGAAAGAGTGCAGCTGGAGTGCTCATTGGAGGCAAGAATGGTGAGCCTTCGCCCCACATACTTTGGACATGTTGCTATAAGGTATTATTCCTTGGAGAAGGACACACTTTTGGGAATGGTGAAGGGTCAGCAAAGGAGAGGAAGAATCTCAACCAGGTTGACTGATACAGTGACTTCTGCAATGGGTTCCTGAGTGTCAGGAAATGTGAGGATGGCACAGGATAGAACAGGGTTCATATCTTTTGTTCACAGGGTCTCTATGAGTCATGCTCAACTAGATGGCACCTAACAACAACAACAACAGGAGCTGGCTTCAGAAAATCAAAAGGCCAAAATTGATTGGCATTTCTTAAGCTAAAGGAATTGAAGAACAAATTTAAAGCTCCAGTTGCAATATCTAAGGATTCTATTGGCAGAATATTAAACAATCCAGGAAGCATTAAAAGAATATGGAAGGAGTATACAGAGTCACTGTACCAAAAAGAATTGTCTGAAACAGAAGAATTTGATGAAACAACATATGATCAAGAGGCAATGATGATGAAGGGGGAAGTGCACATTTCTCTGAAGGAGTTGATAAAAAAATAAGACCCCAGGAATTGACATATACTAATTGACATATTTCAACAAACAGATGCTGTCCTAAATGTGCTCCCAAGGTTGTGCCAAGATATCTGCAAGACCTGCTCAACTGACTGGAAGAGATATTTTTTTCCTGTTTTAAAAAAAAGTTGACCCAACAAAGTGTGGAAATTATCAAACAGCATCACTAATATCACACACTAGCAAAATCCTGCTGAAGATCATCCAGAAACAACTGGAGCAGTATATTGACAGAGAACTACTGGAAATATAAGCTGCATTTAAAAGAGGCTGTGGCACTAGAGCACTACAACCGATGTCAAATGGATCTTGACAGAAAGCAAAAAATACAGGAGGAATGGCTATCTGTGTTTCATTGACTATGCAAAGGTATTTGACTGTGTGGATCACAATAAATTGTGGCTAACCTTGAGGAAAATGGGAATCTCAGAACACTTGATTGTGTTTATGCAAAACCTAGGTTCAGACAGGAAACAATTCTCAGAACAGAGCAAGGAAAGCCTGCGTGGTTCAAAATTAGGAAAGGAGTGCATCAGGAATGCATGCTCTCTCCATACCTTTTCAATCTATATGCAGAATAGATCATTAGGGTGGCTGGGCTTTATGAGGACAAATGTGGCATCATGATTAGAGGAAGATTCATCAGCAATCTATGTTATGCAGATGGCACAACTTTACTTGCTGAAACTGAGAAGGACCTGAAGCACTTGCTGCAGAAGGTCAAGGACTGTTGTCTTCAATATGGATTGAAGCTCAACATCAAGAAGACAAAGATTCTCACCACTGGGCCAATTTGCAACATCATGATAGATGGAGAAGAGATTCTCTTTGTGAACACAGCTTGCTCAGCTCCACAATCAACACTCTTGACACAGTCAGGAAATAAAAATGCAAATTGTACCAGGAAAATCTGCTTTTACGGACCTCTCCAGAATACTGAGAAGCAACAATGTCAGTCTAGAGACAAGGTGCACCTGATCCAGGCCATAGTCTTCACAGTTACTTGACTAAGAATTACAGAGGAAGAATCTATGCCTTTGAGTTGGGATGCTGGAGAAGAGTCTTGAACATATCATGGACCTCCAAGAAAACAAATAGGTCTGTCTTGGAGAGGGTGAAACCAAATTTCTCCTTGGAGGCTAGGATTATTTTTTCTAACAGTTTATTTACAAAATTTGAATACATTGTTTTTAAGAACAAGTTATTTCAATTTTCCTTAACTTGACCCCATCAAATTGTACAACCCCATGATTAATCCTCCCCTCCCCCTGCACATCCTCATCCTTGGCTTCCACACACTCCCACCCCTCTTGGATCCTTATACTCATTCTATAGTAATGGTTTTATACAACATTTATCTGTGTGTGACTGAGTTAGTTCACTCAGCACATTGTTTGGGCATATGGCCAGGAGGAACTGGTCCTTGAAGAAGGACATCATGCTTGGAAGGGTGGAGGAACAAAGCAAGAGAGAAAGACTCTGAATGAGATGGATTTATGCAGTCACTGACACAATGGTGGTGGTTGTGTCAGAGTCAATGAGTCTGGCTCAGGACAGGGCAGGCTTCAGAGATGTGTGCATAGGGTCACTATCAGTTGCAGGCCAGATGATGGTATATAACAACAATAACAACATGTAAAGAATATTTAGCTGGGACAACTGAGAAAATACGTATTTGCATGCCATTCTTGAAGTAAGACTCTATAATAAGTCAAGATTGTTATAAGTCAGTTTCTTTTTAATCTGATGTTTCCTGTGTGTGTAACAAAATGAAATGATAGCTGTCAATGTGTTGATTTTATGTATAGAGGAAGAAATTTATAAACAGTTAAATGTTGCCTATTTTACATCTGTGAAATCATATGTTTCAGTTGAATTAATAGCAATTATAGGGTTTTTTCCATGAAATTCACAGTGTCAAAAATATTTGAAATTCAAATTCACTGTTTTGAATTTGAAGTGTCTAAGATTATTGAACTCTATTTAAAATACACGTCAGAAATTCAATGTTGAAGATGAAATATTTTATTTTGTATCAATAGCACAAATATTTATTTTGGTTAGGCAAAGCATCATAGCATAGCAATGTCTTTACTAAATTAGGAAACAAGGGAGCAGAAATGTATTTAGAATTGGTTATGCTCACATGCAATTTACAATATATGCTCAAACAACATGCAGTAGCCTACAAATCAAAACAGAAGTTGTAGTTGTTCTGATTTACAAATATTTTTCTCTATACCCAGAATAACTGAACTATAAAATGGATGTGTGAAGTTGATGCGGAAAATAGAAAGATTGTTTAGCCTGGTTTTATGTATTTTCTTTCCATTATCCATCATCAATTGAGATTTAGAAAATGTTGAGTCTTTAGAGAACAATTTTGTAAATCCACCTGTGTATGCTCCTTATAAGCAAGGATGGAGAAACTTCATCTAACAAACTTTGAGCTTGTTATTAAGAGGGACCAGTACTTAAAGAAGATATCATACTGGGGAAAATTACAGAGTCAGAGAAAGAAAGACCTTCTGCAACATGGGTTGGTACAATGCCTGTAACAATAGCCTTGAGATGTCAACTATCATGAGGATGAGGTAGGGTAAGGTTCAGATCTGTTCTTTACAGAATCACCATGAATAGTAGTTGACTTGATGACACCTAACAACAATGACAACATCCTACATTCTTTCATAAATATGTTCTTCAAAATAGCAAAATTTAACAGAACAGCAAGCAACAAATGCTGGCGAGGTTGTGGAGAAACTGGAACCCTGATTCACTGTTGGTGGGAGTGTAA
>NW_006400297.1:203993-205727 GCF_000299155.1 Elephantulus edwardii
TGTGTCTTCTAGGTTGCAACACCCCCATGATACATCTTCAAGGATATGAACATGTACAGCCAAGCACAATCAATAAGAGTGCATCTAAATTCCAAAATAAAAAAAAATGTGACTTTTTAAAAAAGACAGTATTTAATAATAGACAGAGATGATAAACTTAATGAGTTTTGTCCTATCAAAAGAGTATCACACACAAGTATCATCAATACAGGGGGAAATAAAGAAGCTGTGTAATATCTGGCTTAATTATTTACACATTTCATGTAAATGAAATAGAATTGAGAATACCATCCATTTAGCAGGATTTGCTTTGACCTTCTCGTATAACTCAGCTCTATACATAGCATATTTTCTCAAAAATGTGTCTCCTTTCCGTAGAAGAAATTAAATTGAAGATATCAACAATTTTAAATTTGTAGTTTTTGTTGTGTATTGTTAAAAGGCGACCAAATAATAGATTACATTCCAGCAGATTTTCAAAGGCAGTAAATCACAGGGGAGGAGCCTGTTCCTCCGTCCATCCAGCTACTGGATTTTTTTCTTATTTATTATTAATTTTAATGAACGTGTACAGAGACATTGGACATTCATTCATGGTTGCACTTCTCTCCTTCTCTCCCTACTGTTCCCTCCCCTCCTCCAGTTTGCTCATCTCTTTGAAAAGAAAAAGAAAAATACTTTTACTGTTATACAATCCCTCCCCCCACGTCCACTCCACTATGCAGCCTTTGTTCTGGACTACTTCTCACGACAATAATAACTAATCATAGATACCTTTTAAGCAGTTCTCTCCCTCATCTGTTTCAATGCAGTATACATAATTTATTCCATCTTTCTCAGTCTCCCCCCAACCCTGGTATCAGTCCCAGTTTACAACAGTGGCACTATGCAGTATTTTTCCCTTTGTGACTGAGTTAGTTCACTCAGCAAAGGTCCTCCAGTGTCACCCATTTTGAATAATATTCCATGAGTTCCTTGTTTTTCAATGCTGCATAGTATTCCATTGTCTGAATATACCAGAACTTCTCTATCCATTCGTTTGTTGATAGGTACTTAGTTTTTTCCCAACTCTTTGCTATTGTGAACAAAACTTCAATAAACATGGGTGTGCGTATATCTACTTGAGCAGTGGTTATGGTTTCTTTGGGGTATAAGTGTATATTCCCAGTAGTGGAATTGCTGGATCAAATTATATTTCTATTTGCAACTTTTTGAGAAAGTGTCATACTGCCTTCCATAGTGGTTGCACCATTTTACACTCCCACCAACAGTGAATAAGGGTTCCAGTCTCTCTACAACCTTGTCAGCATTTATTGTTTGCTGTTCTGTTAATTTTGCTATTCTTACTGGGGTGAGATGATATATCTCATAGTTGTTTTGATTTACATCTCTCTTACAGCTAGGGATTTTGAACATTTCTTCATGTGTTGGTTTGCCATCTGAATGTCTTCTTTGGTGAAATGTCTGTTCCTATTCTGTGCCCATTTTTCAACTGAGTTATTTACCTTTATCTTGCTATGGTGCTTGAGTGTTTTATACATTCTAGATATCAATTCTTTCTTCTGACATATCACTACCAGTTTTGTTTCTCCCACCCCACCCACCTGCCCCCGGTCTGTGGCTTCCCTTTTTACCCTGTTGGAGACTTTCTGTTTTTGTTTTTTATTATTATTATTAAATTTTATTAGTTTCAATGAACATTCACAGGGATTCTGGGCTTTCACTCCTTCATTG
>NW_006400297.1:209388-210529 GCF_000299155.1 Elephantulus edwardii
ATGTGCATAGGAATTTGATTCTTAGAAGGTCCCATTCATCTATTTTATTTTCTCCTGGTTTTAGGTTTTTCAGGATACTTGGAAGAAGGTTGATGTTGTGGATTAGGATTTCTAGAGTTCTTTCCAAGCTTTTCTTTAATATGATGTATAGTCCTTGGTTTTAGTCTTAGGTCCATGATCCACTTTGAGTTGATTTTTGTGTAAGGAGTAAAGTGTGGATCGTGCTTGAATTTTCTGCAGATAGTTTTTCATTTTTGCCAGCAACATTTGTTAAGAAGGCTGTCATTGATGAGCTCTGGTGGCCTAGTGGCAATCCCAGAAGTGCACGGTTTAAATCCACCAGATGCTCTGCTGGAGAAGGAGGAACTATCTCCTCCTGTACCAGTCAGATCTGATTTGACGGTACACACACATGCACACAAAATAATAAATTAAATTTAAAAAAGCTTACATTAAAAAAAGGCTGTCATTTTGCCGCTTAACTGATTTCATCTCCTTGTCAAAAAATCAATTGACCATAGGTAGATGGGCTGATTTTTGGATTCTCAATTTTATTCCATTGATCTATGTGTCTGTCATTGTTCCAGTACCACGCTATCTTGACAACCACAGCAGTGTAGTAGGATTTGAAATCAGGGAGTGAGATGCCTCCTACATTGTTTCTCTTTTTAAGGAATGCTTTGCTT
The DNA here is from genome assembly GCF_000299155.1 of Elephantulus edwardii. Taxonomy (NCBI): domain Eukaryota; kingdom Metazoa; phylum Chordata; class Mammalia; order Macroscelidea; family Macroscelididae; genus Elephantulus; species Elephantulus edwardii. Next base: position 210,075 of record NW_006400297.1, read on the forward strand.
ATTCAGGGCTTCTTTACATTCCAAATGAAACTGGAGATTGTCTTTTACATCTCATTGGAGAATGGTATTGGTATTTGTATTGGGATTGCATTAACGTGTAAATTGCCTTTGGTGGTATTGTCATTTTCAAAATATTGAGTTTTTCTATCCATGAGCAAGGTATACTCTTCCATTTCTCCAGGTTTCATCTTGTTTCTTGTAGTAATATTTTGTAAATTTTCTTTGAATAAATCCTTTGTACTTCTGGTTAGATTTACTCCCAAGTATTAAATCTCATGATTAGTGATTGTGAATGGTATTGTGTTTCTTAGTTCTGGTTCTGTATTCTCTTTGTCACTGTAGAGAAGTTCAACTGATTTTTGTATGTTGATCTTGTATCCTGCTACTTTGCTGAATTGGTCCACTGAGTCCAATAGTTTTCTTGCTGAGTCTTTAGGGTTTTCTAAGTATACTAT
>NW_006400297.1:213874-223293 GCF_000299155.1 Elephantulus edwardii
TGTCAATTTGTATTGACCTTTTCAAAGAACCAACTCCTAGTTTTGTTGATAGTTTCAATTGTTTTTCTGTTTTCTATTTCATTTATTTCTGCTCTAATTTTTATAATTTCAGGCTTTTTAGAGGGTGCTGTTCTTTTTCAATTTGTTGGAGATGTTGGGTTAGAGATTCAATGGTTATTCTTTTCCTGCCTTTTGAGATGTTTGCTTATTGCTTATTGCTATAATTTGACCTCTTATTACTACTTGGGCTGTTTCCCAGAAGTTTGAATATGTGGTGTTTTCATTGTCATTTGTTTCAAGAAACTTTTTATTTCATTTTTTATTTCTTCTAGTACCCATTCATGTTCAAGGAAGGTGTTGTTCAGCTTCCAAATGTATGGGGGTTTTTTGTCTTTATCCTCTTTTTACAAATTTCTAATTTTGTAGCATTGTGGTCTGAGAAAATGCTTTGTATTTTTTCTTTGTTTTTTCAATTTATTGATGCTTGCCTTGTGACCTACAACATGATCTATTCTGGACAATGTTCCATACACATTGGAGAAGAGGTATGCTGTGCTTTTTGGTGGTGAATTAGCCTATAAATATCTATGAGGTCAAGTTGGCTTATTGTGTGGTTTAACTATTCAGTATCTCTGTTGAGTTATTTTCTCGTAGTTCTATCTTTTCTTGAGAGGGGTGTATTGAAGTCTCCAAGTAAAATAGTAGTGTTATCTATTTCCTTTTTCAGTTTTGTTAATGTTTGTTTTATGTATTTTGCAGGGCTTTCATTTAGTGCATATATATTTATTATTGTTATGTCCACTTGTTCTATTGACCCTTTCAGCATTATTTAGTGACATTCCTTATGATGGTCTTTCCATTGACCTTTATTTTATCAGAGATTAACATTGCTACTCCTGCTTTTTTTCTGGTTGCCATTTGCTTGGTGTATTTTCCCCCACCCTTTTATTTTTAGTCTTTATCTTCATTTTTTAGGTGTGTCTCTTGTAGACAACATATTGATGGATTTTGTTTATTTATAATCGTAGTCTTTTTCTCTTTAGTTGTGCATTTAAACCATTCACATTCAGTGTGATATATTGAGAGGCTAGGTTTTATTGCTATCATTGTGTTGAGTTATTTTTGGTATTGTTGCTAGTTACTTTGGAAAATGCAGCTTTTTGTGGTATGTCTGTAAAAAGGACATCTCTGAGTCTTCCCTGCAATGCTTGTCTTGTTTTTACAAACTCTCTTAGGTTCTGCTTTTCTGGGAATATCTTGATCTGTCCTTCATATTTGACGGATAATTTTGCTGGGTACAGTATTCTTGGTTGACAGTTGTGTTCTTTGAGTGTTTGATATATGTCCTTCCGCTCTCTTCTTGCTTGCATGGCTTATGCTGAGAAATCGGCACTTAATCTTACTTGTTCTCCCTTATAGGTTACTCTTTGTTTCTCCCTTCTGCTTTTAGGATTCTCTCCTTATCTTTGGCTCTGGAAAATTTAACTATGATATGCCTTGGTGTTTTTCTTTTGGGGGTCTAGCTTATATGGTGTTCGTTGAGCTTCTTGAATATATATTCTCTCATTCTTCATCATGCCTGGGTAATTTTCCTCTAGTAATTCTTCCACTGCTTTTTCAGTGCCTTTACTTGCTTCTTCCTTTTCTGGGATTCCACGGATGTGCATGTTATTTCTCTTGATTGTGTCCCACATTGTTGTTGTTGTTGTTGTTATGTGCCATCGACTTGCTTGTGACTCATAGCGACCCTATGTACAACAGCCCTAAACTCTGCTCTGTCCTGTGCCAATCGCACTGTCTCCGACACTCCCATCCCAATTATCCCAGTCACTGAATCAATCCAACTCAGAGAGGGCCTTCCTCTCCTGCGCTGTCCCTCTACCCTCCCAAGCATGATGTCCTTCTCCAAGGACCAGTCTCTTTTCACAACATGTCCAAAGTATGTTAGACTGAGCCTCAGAATCCTTGCCTCCAAGGAGCCACCCGCTTTAACCCTTTCCAGGATGAATCTGTTTGTTTTCCTAGCAGTCCATGGTATTCTCAATACTCTTCTCCAGCACCACAGCTCAAAGACAGCAGTTCTCCTTCTATCCTCCTTGGTCATTGTCCAACTCTCTGATGCATAACAAGTGATTGTGAAGACCATAGCCTGTATCAGACGCACATTAGTCTCCAGAGAGACACTATTGCTCTTCAGTACTTTGAAGAGGTCCCTAACAGCAGACTTTCCCATGGCAATGTGCCTTTTAATTTCCTGGTTGCTGGTGCCAAGACTGTTGACTGTGGAGCCAAGCAAACTAAAGCTGTGTACAATCTCAATCTCTTCACCATTCATCCTGATGCTGCCAATTGGTCCAGTGGTGAGAATCTTTGTCTTCTTGACATTCAGCCTCAATCCATATTGTAGGCTGCAGTCCTTGACACTCTGCAGCAGGCGCTTCAGGTCCTCTTCAGTTTCAGCAAGCAGGGTTGTGTGATCTGCATAACGCAGATTGTTGATAAATCATCCACCAATCTTGACCCCACATTTCTCCTCATAGAGCCCAGCCTCCCAGATAATCTGTTCTGCATATAGGTTGAAAAGGTATGGAGAAAGGATGCATTCCTGGCGTGTGAGTAAGGCAGGGACAACACTGACACTAAAGTTAACTCCACAATAAGGGATATACCTTTAACTTGCTGGTCTGTCTAATACTTCTCTTAATCTGAACATTCACATTGAGACAGACTAGGAAGAAGGATTGGCCACCCACTTCTGAAATAGCAGGCCTCTGAAAACCCTATGTACAACAGAACACATTTACAACAGAACATGTATGCCCCACATTATTCTTCGCTTTTCTTCTTTTTCCTTATTTTTTGATTCTGCTTTTTGCCCTAGCAGATCAGTAGTGACGATTCTATCTTCTAATTCACTGATTCTGTGTTTGTTCTCTGCAACCCTGTTCATATGTCTCTCTGTCATGTTGACAGCACCTGAAACCTTGCACCTCATATTTTGGATTGTGGTGTTTTATTTTTCTAGTGTCTCTAATGCATCCTTAGTTTTATCTGCATTGCTTTGGATTGTTTTTTCTAAGCTCCTCTTGATTTTTGCTTGTAATGTCCTATAATTGTTTAAGTTTGTTTTTCACCCATTGAAAATATTCAACCATTGTTCTTTTGAATTCTGTGTTATAAATTCCGTCAGACCTTCAGGCTTTAGGAAATTCAATTCTATGTGTCATTTTTGGGGTGTGATATCTTGCTTTGGGCTTGTGTGTGCAGTGAGGTAGTCTGCCTCTCTTGGGACATTGGGGTGGTAGAGTTTTTCGTGACTGAGTCAATAGCCAGTTCTTGATCTGACATTACTGCTCTAGAAGGAGGCTGGGCAGGTACACAAGTGGATGCACTTAGGGTGGGTGCATATACAGATGCACACATGGGTGGAGGGAGAGACACATACGCAGATGCACACAGGAGGGTGTGTGTGGGAGATCAGAATGGAAAACCAGGAAGCCTTAGTTTTCTACTTGAGAACTGGGTCTGTCACCCCAGTTGAGCTCCAGTTGTTTCACTCCTTCCTGCTTAAGGTTATGGGTTCCCACAACTGGTCTGGTAATCAGACATGATCCCCCCTAAGTACTTCACCCAATTTCTCGCTATCCTGCTTGCTCCTGGTGGGTAGGTTTCACTGTGGCTCTCTGCTCCTTGCTGTAGCTCACTGCCTCCCACTGTGGCTTGCCGTACTCCACCGAAGTTCACTGTACTCCGCCTGTGCTTGCAGCTCCCACGGCTCTCAAATGTCCACATTGATCCACAGCAATGTTTTGAGAAGCACCTATATACTTGTGCTCCCTTTTTGGCCTGAGGCCTGCAAGGCTGAGGGCTTCAGAGCAGTTTGTTCCTCAAGGTACCTAAGAAAACCAATATTTGACCAATATTAAAGCCCTGAAGGTAGGAAGGGGCAGGATGCAAAGATTAATAGAAATAAGAATTATAATTAGGCAGTAGTAAAAATCCTCTACATAGTGGGTATTGTAATGTTATAAAACAAAATACACATGAATTATTGAATGAAAAAACAACTTATTTTTTAAGTTTTTACTCAAGTGACAATACAAAAAACTGTGTGGATATGTTCTATAAAGTCTATGTTCTTTTTAATGCTTAGATAATAAATACAAGAAATTGATGGATATTTTAGATATGTAATAAAGGCATTTGTCTGTGTGGATTATAACAAATTATGCATAACATTGGGAAGAGTGGAAAATCCAGAACATTTAACTGTGCTCCTGACAAACTATACATAGGCTAAGAAGCTATAGTACAAACAGAGCAAAGGAACACTACATGGTTTAAAATTGAGAAAGGTTTAGGTGAGAGTTGTATTCTTTCTCCATATCTGTTCAGTTTGCGTGCTGAGCAAATAATTTGAAAAGCTGGACTCTATGAAAAATAATATGATATCAGGATCAGAATATTTATTCATCAACAATTGCATTATGTGGAAGACACAACCTTGCATGCTTAAATTTTTGCTATAAAAGATCAAAGCCTTCAGAATGGATTACATCTCAATGTTAAGAAAACAAAAATTCTCACCAATGGACCATTTAGTAACATCATGATAGATGGAGAAAAGATTTAAAATGTAAATGACTTCCTCTTACTTGAATCTATAGCTACATCTTTGGTACCAGAGATCAGTAGATATATTAGGAAAGTCTGCAGTTAGGTACCTTTTCCAATTGCTGAGGAGCAATGATGTTAGTTTGGAGACTAAGGTTTGTCTGATTTGGGCAATGGTCACTTGCTACTCATCCGACAACTGGATAAGGAATAGGGATATAGAAAAAGATTCCATGATTTTGAGTTATGGTGTTGGGGAATAGTACTTAATATGCCATAGACTGCCAAAAGAACGAACAAATACATCTTGGAGAAAGTAGAGCCAGAGTGCTCCTTGGAGACAATGCAGACAAAGCTTCATTTCACATATTTTGGGCATGTTGCTAGGAGCAACTGTTGCTTGGAGAGGGTCATCAGGCTTGGAAAGGTAGAGGGTTGGGCAAAGAGAAGAAGACCCTTAATCATATGGACTGACACAGTAAGTGCAGCAATGAGTTCAAGTATATCAGAAATTATGACGTATCACAGAATAAAACAGAGTCCATATCTCTGTTGTTCATAAGGTTACTATGAGTCATACTCAACCCAATGACACATAACAACAATTGTGATTGAATAAATTAATAAGGCTTCTCCTTCAGAGAAGGGAATCCAGAACAGTTGATCTGTTCAGCTGATTATTCTGTGATGGAAAAAAGGTTCCATGCTGTCTAACATCTTAGTCCCTGTGCTCCAGTTATGGAACTCTGGTGGTGTAGTCTATAGGGTGCTGCTAACACATAGTTAGTATGTCTCTTTTGGTCAAATCCACCAGCAACTGTTCTGTAGAAAGAAAAGTAAACTCCTCCTATATTACCAATAAACTTGGTAACGCACTGGGGTGGATCACCTATAAGTCAGTTCCCAGCCAATGTCAATGAGTTTGAGTTTTTTGTTCCAGTTGAATACACAAAATACTGTCAGTGAGAACAAGAAATCAAACTTTTAATTTAATTTTAATTAATATAGATAAACATAAAATCTAATTTATATTTCTATTTTAATGAACTTAAATAACCACACTTAGTTAGTGGCTACCATTGGACAAAGAAGTCTTGAAAGAAACTCCATTTACTCTGGTTTCATAAGTTATGATGTAACCTATCCTTGTTATTTCCTTGCCTTTAGGGACTAATAATAACAGTCCTGGACTACAAGACATTTTATATTATTTTAGGGAGAATAAAAGAGAAATAAAAATAGACTTAGAGAATAAAATCAAGTGGGGAGACTGTGGTGGTAGTTAGACATACGAAAAGCAATAGCATACGCTATTGTTGGAATATGAAAGAAAAAAAGAAAGGTAGACTCAGAAAGAAAGTTAGCTCAAAATGTGGGTGGGGAGAAGGATGAGCCTTGGGTTTGACAGGAGCTATGAAGATTCTGTGTCCACTGCTGGGGAACCCAGTCTACTGACAGGTTATACTATAACTATTTCCATCATTCTTTTTTATTTTTTTTTGTCCCCTTGAAACTGCTGGTAGATTTGAACCACCAGAGAAATGCCATCTTCACATTAGCAGCACAACTCCCTATGAATTCTGCCACCAGAGTTCCTTATTAGTCACTTATTTATTTTAAATATATTCTCATTTAAATATTTAAATTGCTATGAGTAAAGTAAAATATATTTCTGCTTGGTTAGCATAGATGATAAGGCTATCAGTCCTTTAAAAATTAATAGATTACATCTGGCATGTGCTATTTAAACATCAAAAGTTAAGCACAATAGTGCACATAAGATTGCTACTCGTACCTTATACTTTTTCCTGCAAATTATCTAAATCCTTAATTTATTAACTGTAAAGTGTCTGAACAAAGCTCCCAAGAGATTTCCTGTCATTTTTCTAGAATGCATGATGTCTTTCCCTCAGCTTGGCGTAAACAATCTCTAACCTCCATTGTGCATCTTGATGCATTTTGGTGCAGAAAAAGAAATGCTCTGCTTAGTTTTTTGTTTGGGGTTTGTGTTGGGGTTTTTTTAAATAAACTTTTGGGCAAAATAATAGACGTCTTGAATCTTCTGAGGTTGTATTTCCTCCCCCGAGAAAGAATCACATGTCTTCTGTCTAGATTCAGCTGAATGCCTTTTATATTTAGAAAAGTGTCAATATTTATTCTAAATTATCATGATCTTTAAGTCCAGGACCTGAACGAATACTCTCTTTTGATAGCAAAAAGTAATACAATGTAAGTAACTCAAATTCCGACTTACAGCATTGTTACTAGGGTTCATTGCTTCAGTGAAACCATTATTCCTTCACAGGGTCTGCGGCAAGAATTAGTAAAAACTCTGCAGGTTGATGAAAAGCTGTGAGCTCAATGGTGCTTATTTACAATGAGCACAAAATAGCTATAATAACACTCAGAGCAATGTACTGTATCATAGTTAGGACTTTAATTTGGGTTTTGAAACCCTTCTTTCAAAAGTCAAAACTTGATCAGTAAGTATTTAAAGATCTGAAGAGATTAGCAGGTGAGCAAATTTTAGAAGATTAGCAATTAAAAGGGGCAGGGGAAGCATTATTAAGAAATAAAACCCAGACATTTTGGAGAAAATGTTCTTTGGAAGGCTAGATACTTTATCATTTTTTTCTTTCTCAGCTTCTCCAGTTCTTATACTAGAAAATTACAAGGGTACAGGGGCATTTATAGGCACATACGTTGTCAGTCAATGACATTTATAGGGTCTGGACTTTCTGTGCAGAAATACGGATTGACTTGGTGAAAGTCAAAAGGACTGCAAGATCCAGCTCTGCCTCTCAAGAAATTGCCTGTGAAAGCATATTCATGGAGTAACATAACGAGAGCAGATGAATCAAGTAAAATCTCTCGGTACATAATTAATGAAAGCTCATAGAGAAGAGGAATTAAGAGAATTAGGTCAAGTTAATCAAGGGAAGTTCTTCCTGAGTGTTTTTTAAGCCAGGTTTGAAAGGTGAGAGGGGGTTTAATTGAATGGTCTGAAAGATATATAGCCCGTTGTTTGCCCATCCTCACTTGATGGTGGGTTAACAACATATTCTATATTATAGGGGAGATCTGGTGGCCTAGAGGTGTAAAGAGTTGTGCTACCAACACAAAGTCATGTGATTGGAGTTCACGAACTGCTCCTCAAGAGAAAGATGGGCAATTTCCTCCCATGAGATTTACCTCCTCTGGAAAAACCCCTAAGGATCAGCTATGAGTAAGTTCTCATTAGTACAAAGCAATAGTTAATCTTCTGTTATAAGGACCTTTCATGGTTTAGTGGTAAGGAGTTGTGCTGCCACCGCAAAGGTACTAGGTTCAAACCTACTGGTTTCTCCATGGGACAAGAGGAGGAAATCTCTTCTTGTGTGATTTACAACCTCTGAAAAAATTGCTGGATATTCAGCTAGTAGATTCCAATTGTATAGCACAAAACAACAATGCATCTTCTGTTGACTGTTAAATGTCAACTTCAAATCAGTCTCTCAGACCAATCTGTGAGACATCCAATTCTCGAATCCCCAAGGGTTGTTGTTGTTGTTACATGCTATTAAGTCACCTGTGACTCAAAGCCACACTATATGTATTAAAAGCTTTGAAGCTTGCCCTGTCTTGAGCCAGTCTAACTAATTCCAACACACTTATCTCTATTGTCCCAGTTATTGTGTCAATCCATCTCATTTGGGGTCTTCCTCTTCTGTGCTGTCCCTCCACCCTTCCAAGCATGATGTCCTTCTGCAAGGACTGGTCCCTCCTGGTCATGTACCCAACATATGTGAGATGGGGCTTAAAAATCCTAGCCTAAGGAGAAACTTGGTTTCACTCTCTCCACAACAGACCTCTTTGTTTTCTTGGCTGTCCACGGTACATTCGAGACTGTTCTCCAGCACCACAATTCAAAGATGTCAATTCTTCTTCTGTCATCCTTTGTCATTTTCCAGCTCTCTGATACATAGCAAGTAATTGTGAAGACCATAGCCTGAGTCTGGTGCACCCTGGTCTCTAGACTGACATTGTTGCTTTTCAGTACTCTGGAAATGGTAGCTTGAGATTAGAGATACTTAAGAAAATAAGAGGTCATTGAAGGCATGGCAAGCATACCATCTATTTTGAAACAAGAATTGCTGAAGTAGAACTATTTTTTTGAGTCTTCTGGTGACACAAATGGTTAAGCAATGGCTAACAACCAAAAGGTTGGCACTTCAAGCCTTTCCAAAAGTTTGTATTACCTCAGAAGAAAATAGGCATGGTAATTGCTTCCAAAACGTTGCAGGATAAAATATCCTGTGGAATAATTCCACTCTACATCCATAAGGTTTCTATGAGTCAGAATCCTCTCTACTCAGGTCTTAAAAACATGAACGGAAGACCCTTAGGAGGAGTGTGACCCCTATAGATCAGTGGGTGCATGATATCGATGACTATAGGTCATGGAGTGAAAAGACTCCAGGTGATGCTGACAAGATAGGTTGGAAATGTGTTGTACAACTATCATGGACAGATATTCAGGTATCTGGATCCTTTGCACTTTACATAAGTCCCTGCTCTCAAGGATTCTTGTTGTTGTTGTTGTTGTGGTGTGCTGTCAAGTCTCTTGTGACTCATAGCGACCCTATGTACAAGAGCCCTAAACTCTGCTCTATCCTGTGCCAACCTCGCCATCTCCAACACACTCACTACCGCTATCACAATCACAAAATCGATCCATCTCATCGAGGGTCTTCCTCTCCTGTTCCATCCCTCCACTGTCCCAAATGTGATGTCCCTCTCCAAGGACCAGTACCTCCTTGCAACAT
>NW_006400297.1:225928-234506 GCF_000299155.1 Elephantulus edwardii
AGAGGTCCCTGACAGCTGACTTTCCCAATGCAATTCGTCTCTTGATTTCCTGACTGCTGGTATTAAGAGTGTTGATTGTGGAGACAAGCAAACCAAAGGTGGCTTAGTGGTAAGGAATTGTGGTAGCAATACAAAGGTATGTGGTTCAAATCCACCAGCTACTCTGTAGAATCAAAGATGAATAATATTCACCTGAGCAATTTACTGTCTCTAAAAACCTACTGGAGGGTGAGGTATAGATCACGAGTCACTTCTGATGTGATGGTACACAATAACTGCTGTCAGGGACCTCTCCAGAGTATTGAAGAGCAGCAATGTCAGTTTAGAGACTAAGCTGTGCCCAATCTAAGCCGTAGTCTTTGCAATTACTTGCTATGTGTCAGAAAGCTGGGCAATGACTAGGGCCAAGAGAAAGAATATTGATGTCTTTGAGTTGTGGTGCTGGAGAAGAATATTGAATATACAATGGACTGCCAGGAGAACAAATAGGTTTGTCCTGGAGAGGGTGACACCAGGCTACTTCTTGGTGGCGAGGATTTTGATTCTTCATCTGACATACCTTGCATGTTGCAAAGTGGGACCAGTCCTTGGAGAAAGACATCATGCTTGGAAGGGTGGAGTAACAGAGCAAGATAGGAAGACCCTCGATAAGATGAAGCAATTCAGTGACTGGTGTAATGGGGATAGGTGTGTCAGAAACAATAAGTTTGGCATGGAATAGAGCAGAGTTCAAGGCTGTTGTACATAGGGTCACTATGAGTCACAAGCAACTCGATGGCACCTAACAACTACAACAACTATAAATATATATTTGGAAATAGAGAAAATTATATATACAATTGTTATATATAGCACACACATTCAACACCACACACACACACACTAGACATCCCTGAAATTCATTGCTTTTATTTTGGTACATGTCTATATCTGGAGGGGATTGCCCATCTTTCGTCTTTCTCCCTCAGAGGCTCTAGTAGACCTTTGGGTTAAGAGAGCAACTCTCTGTTGCCTATAAGCTATGCTACTAGAGCTTCCTCGAATATATATATGTATGTGTGTGTGTATATGTGTGTGTATGTGTGTATATATATATATATATATATATATATAATCTGTTTATATATGTGTGTGTATTCAATGATGTCACACCACCGCTGAGTAGACCTCTCTTACATCAGAGCATAACTGTGACCAGATTAAGGGTGTTGTACCCCATCATAATCCTTTTACATTTTATCAAAACTGATCATATCACATCATAGGAAGGGGTTAACAACATCACTGCATAACTACCACCTTACATCATTACATAAACACCATATCATGTAAAGAGAAGCATAGCCAAGTTGACATACAATGTTAACCATCACATCAAACATGAAATCCTTTCCTGTGTTTTTTCCTAAACACATATCCAAAGTAAGTGAACCAAAGTTTCACCATCTTTGTTTCAAATGAACATTCTAGTCCTACTTGTAAGACTGATCTGTTTATTTTGTGTTTTATAATTGTTAAGTGCTACTCAGTCAAGCATGACTCAGTGACCCCATGAACAATAGATCTAAACTCACAATCCTGTGCCATCCTTTTTGAATTTGAATCTCTTGCCACAGACACTGCATCAATCTATCTCTTTTAGGATGACTAAAGCATACCTTAGTCTTTAGATTGACATCATTGCTCTTCAGGACTTTGAAAAGATTCCTAGCAGCAGACTTTCCCAGTGCTTTAGGTCTCCTGATCTCCTGACTACTGGTAGCAAGTGTGTTGACTGGGGATCCAAGCAAGATTAAATCATTGACAATTTCAGTCTTTTCTAAATCTATCATGTTGCTTTTTTGGCCTAGTGATAAGGGTTTTTTACACTAACATGTAATCCATGTTAAAGGATGCAGGTTCTTCTGATAGTCCAGAGTATAGTCAATATTCTTTACAATTCCATAGTTTCAATACATTAATTTCACTGTCTACTTTTCAGCTAAGGCAATTACAAGATCATGGTTTAGGTCAGAGGCACCTTAGTCATCAATCTGTGGGGAAATCCCAAGGGCAGAAGAACTTGCTGGCTTGCATCCTGAGTGTGCTATCAGCAAAATCCTGCTGGGAATGAATTTCACCAGTCAAGCATCTTAGATTTGTCAACAAATAAATTGTAAAGGAAAGAAAAAGATTGACAGGGCATGTGTAGGCTAAAAGAGATTTAAGAAATCCATTTTTTTTAGGAAATGTGTACGACTATAGTTGTTATTACTTGGGTAAGAAAACCAAAAAAGAGATGTTAATTATAAATAGTCAAAATAAAAATTACTGTGAATGAGAGGGGCCTTATAAGTGGTGTACATGTGATGGGGTTTCTGGTAGAGTTCTATTTCTTGACTTGAAGGGTATTTGTCTTAAATATTCATGCCATAAACTATTTTTAAGGTTTCTTTTATTCTCTAGAAAAAATTTTTAAAAATAGGTCAACTAGAAAAGCTTTCCTGTAGAAACTGGTGTTAGATATCTGACAGAAGTCCATCCCAGTATCTTCTTAACCAGGGTGACACTGACAGGAGAGACTGGACACATTGATAGTGACAGAGATAAACTCTGTCTCACTCATCTTAACTGCTCAGTGCACAGGTGCTAAAGGTGCAGCATGACCTGCCTAGTGAACTGTCTTTTCACAGCTTGTCTTTCTAAAATCACACAAAGGAGCACATGCCATTTCCCCAGATTCTCCTTGGTAGGAAGCCTCAGGTCTTAGCATACTAGTTTGGTTGAGAAACTTTTCATTTTAGGTAACTTAACCTACATTATAATCTCTAGCTCTTCCCTCTGCCTTTTATAATAAGGATATATGTGGTACTAGATGGGGGTGGTGGAGCCATGTGCAAGAAGACTTAGAGACCTTTCTCTTACCAATAATCTATGTATTATATAGCTCTGAGATCAAGTTTCAGATCACATCTCCAAGTTCCTTAGAAAGTTTACACATGGGTCTTTTTGGTTTGTTTTTGTTTTTTAGTAAGTAGTAAAGGAATAACAAGCAAAACAAAAGTAATAAACCTGACTCATAACTAATTCTGAATTATGGTGACCGAGTAAGATAGAACAGAAATGTCCACACTTATTAATGGTTTTCCAGGAGCCTGGGTGGTATAGTGTGTTACTTATTGTGGGGTTGCAAACCAAAATGTTAGTGGTTTGAAGTCACAAGCTTCCATCGAAGAAAAAAACGATGTGGTCTCATTTATCTATAAATGTAAAGATTTATAGCCTCAGAAACCATCTTTCCCCTTCATTGCTGCTGCAGGAGGTTTTGAACTCTGTTCCTTCATTTAGCAGTCTAGCACTTAACCATGGTGCTTCCTGGGCTTATTAAGGAGTGAAATATCTCAGATTGTAGTTTCCATCAATGAGTATACTAAAGCAACCAGATAGTAAGAAAGAATAATGGCAAAGAAATAAGTAACATGATTAGATGGGTATTTCACAAATTTCCGCCCCTTGCTCAAATTTCTAATGCAAATAGATATATATCTCTTTATTATCCACTTTGTTTCCCTGGAAGCAGCATGCCTGGATAAGTGCTTTCCCATAGAGAAGGCTGTCAGTCTCTCTTAAATATAAACAAGTCAAAGTAACTAAAGACTATTCTCTGTGTGCAATGCTTTTGATACTGGTCCCAGTAGTCATTCTGGACTGTTCGTTTTAATGAGTAAGGTTTGGAATTTGCTGTCTTCGTATGTATATTAACTCCTTACACAAAGGCAGGGCGGATGTGGTGTGAATAGCAAATCAAGGATCAGATACTTCAGGTCAACAGGGCATTCACAAATGAACACTATTCAATGTCATAGTGAAGGTCAATTGAAATTGTAATACTATTTGGCAGTGGGAGAAGAGACAGAGAAAGAGCCTTGAAAGTTCAAAGAGGATTAGTCAGCATGTGTTAGCTCTTCTTATAAAAGAATTCACTTGGAATAGTTTTCATGCTGAACTCTTGCACAGAATTTGTGAAGAGGGTGAAACCTCAACTTTCAAGTTCCATTGGAAAATGGATCATTCAAAATAGCCACACATTCTGAATATTCATCTGACTGAATAACATATATTTTTAAAGCTATGATAGATGAAAATTTTTCTTGAAAATATTGTATAAATTTTCCTGACTAGACAATAGCATGAGTCCAGACTTTAGAGGCCAAGAGAGCTAACATATGCACAACCTCTGTTGTTAATTGAGTATCCTTGGATAAATGAATTATCCCTATATACAGCCTTAGTTTTGTTTTTTTAGCTTAAAAAATGAACATAAATGCACAAATAAGTATTATTCACTGTATCACAAAGTGAGTATTTCTCATTACTGGCTTCTTTCAGACCACTGGACATGCTCCAGTGTTCCAATTCTAAACAGATATAATAAGGATAAATACCAAGAATTTACCTGGAAGAAGCCACAGAGAGTGAGCAAAGTGGGAGAGAGGAATACCAACTAAACAGGAAGGATTTATTGTGTAAGAGGTGTGAAAACAGAGCAGCCTGTGTGAAGGTGGTGCTATTTGACCTCCAATCTTTCCTCACAAGGGAGGATTCCTCATTCACAACATCCACAGCATAAACCCAAATTCTATAAGTTTAGATATGTCATAGCTGAAAGAAGAGAAAACCAGAAAAGGTGTTTACTTGAGTTTATTGAGTGTTCAAAGGCATTTGACTGTTTGGATAATAATAAATTATACATAACTTTGAGAATAATGGAAATCCCTGAACACTTAATAAAGCTCTTGTGAAACCTGTATATAGAAGAAACAATAATTCAAATGGAGCAAGGGGATACTGTATGGTTTAAAGTCAGGAAAAGTGTGTATCGGACTTGTGTCTTTCTCCATACCTATTCAATCTGTATGCTAGCAAATAATTCTAGAAATTGGGCTATATGAAGAAGAATGTGGCATCAGGATTTGAGAAAGACACATCAACAATCTCCATTAGAGACTTGTTTGCAGAAAGCAAAGAAGATTTAAAGCACTTACTAATAAGATTTAAAAACACACACAAAAAAAACCCTTCAAAATAAACTACACTTCAACATAAAAAAATAGTCCAGCAATTAGACCAATCAGGATAGATGCAGAAAAGTAAAGTTGTCAAAGATTTCCTTTTACTTGTATCCACAAGCAATAACCAAGGTATCAACGGCAATCAACAACAAGGACAAGCTAGCTAGCTAGCTAGCTAGATGATGTATGCAAAAGCTGAATGAACTCCATATAACATGTTGTTGTTGTTGATTGCCTTTGAGTTGAGCATGGCTCATAATGACCCTATGAACAAAAGGCCTGAAGCCACTCTACAACTCTCAGCATTTATCAAAGTTCCTTGTTTTGGAGGAATGTTATTTAGGAAGTGGATGCCACTCCTGCTTCCAAACCTGTCACAGTATGTTATTGTTGTTATGTGCCACTGAGTAACCTTCAATGCATAGTGATCCTATGTGTAGCAGCTCTGAATCCTTCCTTGTCCTGAGCCAGTCTCACCAATTCTGACAAAAGAACCCCCATCACTGCAGTTACTGTATTAATCCATCAAATCTGGGGTCTCTCTCTCCTGCACTGTCCATCCACCTTTCCAAATATGATGTCCTTCTTCAAGGACTGATCTCTCCTGCTCATGTGCCCAAAGTAAGTGAGGCGGAGCTTCAAAATCCTAGCCTCCAAGGAGAGACTTGGTTTCACATGCTCCAAGACAGATTTGTCTTCTTGGCAGTCCTTGGTATGTTCAAGACTCTTCTCTAGCATCACAACTAGAAGGCATCTATTCTTCTTCTGTCATCCTTAGTCATTGCCCAACTCTCTGAAGCATAACAAGTAATTGAGAAAACCAAGGTCTGCATTAGGTGCACCTTTGTATCTAGACTGACAACTTTGCTCTTTCATGACAGCAGATTTTCCTAATGCAATTCGTCTTTTGATTTCCTGACTGCTGATGCTAAGAGTACTGATTGTGAATCCATGCAAACTGTAATTGTTAACAACCTCAATCTCTTCTCCATCTAATATGGTTCTGCAAATTGGCCCAGTGGTGAGAATCTTTGTCTTCTTGATTTTGAGCTTCAATCCATGTTGAAGACAACAGTTGTTGACCTTTTGCAGCAAGTGCAAAAGTTTTTGTAATATAGACCCCAAAAGAAAAACACCAAGGCATATCATAGTCAAATTTTCCAGGACCAAAGATAAGGAGAGAATTCTGAAAGCAGATA
Source organism: Elephantulus edwardii (assembly GCF_000299155.1). Lineage (NCBI taxonomy): Eukaryota > Metazoa > Chordata > Mammalia > Macroscelidea > Macroscelididae > Elephantulus > Elephantulus edwardii. The sequence goes on from NW_006400297.1 coordinate 232,179, forward strand.
AGGAGAAGTTAAGAATAACCTATGGGAGAGAAAAAAAGATTAAGTGCCAATTTCTAAACAGAAGCCATGTGAGCAAGAAGACAGTGGAATGGCATATATCACTCAAAGACACAATTGTCAACAAAGAATACTGTACCCAACAAAACTGTCAATCGAATATGATGGAGAGATCAAGACATTCGCAGAAAAGCAGGACCTGAGAGAGTTTGTAATAATAAGATCAGCATTGCAGGGAATACTTAGGGAAGTCCTTCTTACACACATGACACAGAAAACAGGACAAACCAAAGAAACCAACAACACTAAAAATAACTAAACTAAATGATAGCAGTAAAACCTTGCCTCTCAATAATTACACTGAATGTGAATGGCTTAAATACACCAGTGAAAAGAGTAGCAGATTGGATTAAAAAAACCCAAAACCTGCAAATATGTTGTCTACAAGAGATAAACTTGAAAAGTGAAGATGAAGAAAGACTTAAAATAAAAAGGTGGAAAATATATACCAAGCAAATGACAACCAATAAAAAGCAAGAATAGTGATATCAATTTCTGATGAAATAGATTTCCTCATAAAAACCATCACAAATAACAAGGAATACAATGCTTAAAGAGTCAATAGAACAAAGGGATATTACCATAATAAGTATATGTACCAAATAATACAGCTACAGCTGCAAAATATACAAATATACAAAACAAATGTTAACAGAACTTAAAAACTTCTCCAACTGGGGAAAAGGAAACTCACAGACTGTGAAAAATATTTGGTAATGACCTATCTGATAAGGGACTGACATCTAAAACTTGTAGAATGCTCCAAGTACCTCAACAAGAAATAGATAAACAACCTAATTGCAACATAGGCACATGATATAGACACTTCACCAAAGAAGACATTCAGATGGCAAGTAAACAAACACTTGAAAAATAATGTTCAAAATCCCTAGCTATCAGAAAGATACAATTAAAAACAACTATGAGATATCATCTCACCCCAGTAACAACACAGAGTTCAACAGAGCAGCAAATAACAAATGCTGGTGAGATTGTGGAGAGATTGGAGCCCCTATTCACTGCAGGTGGGAGTATAAAATGGTGCAACCACTATAGAAGGTGGTCAGTCTGACATTTTCTCAAAAGTTAGAAATAGAAATACATTTTGGCCCAGCAATTCCACTACTAGGAACATACTCTAAAAAAAAAAAAAACACACCAGAGCTGCCATGCAAACAGATACATGCACACCTACGTTTATTGCTGCATTATTCACAAAAACAAAGAGATGAAAGCAATCCAAGTGCCCATCAAGAAGTAATGTAAAGGAAATTTATAGTATATTCATACAAAGGAATACTACACAGCACTGAAAAGGGAAATAAAATAATACATAATATGGGTAATCCTGGAATACACTATGTCAAGTGAAATATATCAGTCACAAAAGGACAAATACTGTATAACACCACTGTTATAAAACAGGACTGGCATAGGGGCTGGGAGAAATTAAGGAAAGAAGGAATAAATAATGAGCACTGCATTGGAACAGATTAAGAAAGAACTGTTTAAAAGGAATATATGATTAGATATTATTTGTATGGCAACAGCTCAGAATAAATGGTTCATAGCAAAGCAGAGTTGGGGGAGAGTGGGAGGGAGGTAATTACACAACAATGAAGAAATTTTTTTAAACAAACAAACAATTAACTGGGCTGGGCAGGGAGGAAAATGTAACAATGGATGAATGAAAATCCAACTTTTCTGTAAACTTTCATTAACATCACAATTTTTTTAAAAGTAAAATGTTGCATTGCGTTGAGAATCGGTTGCAAAAATATTCTTTAAAAGATGTTACTTTGAAGACTAAGGTATTTTCAGTTTTCTTATATGCATGCAAAGGCTAAACATTGAATAACGGCAATCAGTATGTTTTGATTAAAAATATTACATACTAGACGGGGCCCAGAGACGCTTCTGGAAGAACCATCACAATGTGTATGTAATATTTTTTTTTTTTTGTGATTTGACTGTAGCAGTCTTGTATTTGAAACTCAAGAAGGAAACTGCCTTCCAAAACAGCTAAATATGCAGGTCAAAAAAATGAAGGTTTTTTTTTAAACTGCCACACTCACTCCGAAGCCCGTTCATCTCTCCTTCAGCATCCCAAAGATTAGCACATGTTCTGCTTAGCTAGATAATAAAGTGGCAAACATGCGGCACCACTGACATCACAGGACAGTTGCCTATAAAACTAGACTTCTGACGCTGGGCTCCAGCTTCGTTCTCTCACAGATCATCATCCTCGTCCGGGAGAGCAGTTGTCTGCGC
>NW_006400297.1:235472-237515 GCF_000299155.1 Elephantulus edwardii
GTGAGTGCCCATCTGCACGAGTGGATTGACTTAATCTTCGGTTATAAACAGCAAGGCCCTGCTGCAGTAGAAGCTGTAAACGTCTTCCATCATCTTTTTTATGAGGGTCAAGTCGATATCTACAACATAAATGATCCGCTAAAGGAGACAGCTACCATTGGGTTCATTAATAACTTTGGTCAGATACCCAAGCAGTTATTTAAAAAACCTCATCCACCAAAGCGAGTAAGGAGCCGACTAAATGGAGACAGTGCTGGGATCTCTCTCCCACCAGGATCTACAAGTGACAAGATCTTTTTCCATCATCTGGACAACCTGCGACCTTCCCTAACTCCTGGGAAAGAGCTCAAAGAGCCCGTGGGACAAATAGTGTGCACAGATAAAGGCATTCTTGCAGTAGAACAGAATAAAGTCCTGATCCCACCAACCTGGAACAAAACTTTTGCTTGGGGCTATACTGACCTCAGTTGCAGGCTGGGAACCTATGAATCAGACAAGGCAATGGCAGTTAATGAATGTTTGTCTGAGTGGGGACAGATTCTCTGTGCAATCTGCCACAACCCCAAGCTGGTCATCACAGGTGGGACAAGCACAGTTGTATGTGTCTGGGAGATGGGCACCTCAAAAGAGAAAGCCAAGAGCCTCACCCTCAAACAGGCCTTGCTTGGTCACACTGACACTGTCACCTGTGCCACAGCATCATTAGCCTATCACATTATCGTCAGTGGATCCCGGGACCGAACCTGCATCATCTGGGACTTGAACAAACTGTCATTCCTGACCCAGCTCCGAGGTCATCGTGCTCCCGTTTCTGCTCTCTGTTATCAATGAGTTAACAGGGGACATTGTGTCCTGTGCTGGCACTCACATCCACGTGTGGAGCATTAACGGGAACTCTATTGTGAGTGTGAACACATTCACAGGGAGGAGCCAGCAAATTGTCTGCTGCTGCATGTCAGAGATGAACGAATGGGACACGCAGAACGTCATCATGACAGGACACTCAGATGGAGTGGTGCGGTTTTGGAGAATGGAGTTTTTGCAAGTTCCTGAAACACCAGCACCTGAGCCTGTTGAAGTCCTTGAAAGGTAGGTGTTTCTAATCCAGCAGCTTCTCTGCAGGAGAAGGAACAGCAATCTCTTCCTGTGCAATTCACAGTCTCTTAAAACCTCTGAAGGGTCATCTGTGAGTCAGTTCCAACAATGAGTTTGAGTCTCTAACAAAAGGAACTCTGGTGGCGTAGTTCATAGCAAGTTGCACTACTAACCAAAAGATTGTGGGCCTATAACAATTTTAATACACAGTTGATCCATCGCTTGTTAAGATATACAGTCTGAAAATGCAATGGAGGGTGATCCATGAATGAAAGTTACTTAATCTTCTCCTGTTAAGATTAAAACCCACTGTGAAAGGTTGCTGTGAATTGGAATAGACTTGATGGAAGTGAATTTTGAGTGCCTAGAAAAGAACTTTATGCTTGGTAAGGTAGGGGATTGCTAGATATAATAACTGTAATTATGGGCTCAAATACAGCAATCATTGTGAGGGTGGGGAAGGACTGGGCAATGATTTGGCTATGAGTTGGAACTGACTTAATGACACTGAATGAAAAGACCAAACATTTACTATATATAGCTTAAGAAAAATGGAAAATTCCATCATTGATGGAATCAGAGATTGGTTTTCTAGAAAGTTTCAATCATACAATTTACTGAAGGGTTTGACAGCTGTAGAAAGCTACCTCTTAGATCTAACCTTGAAGGAAAGGCTTACTGCCCACCTGAGAGAAGTGTGCTTAGCTGGCAGCCTCCAGCTGTTCATTCAGGGACTGCTTTAGCTTTCTATTCAAAATCATGCTCTTTTCACTGTATCCTATAATGCCTGAACAAGGGGATGGCAGCTGAGAGCAAATCTTTTTTGGATGTTCATGACCAGTGATGAAGAAACTAGCCGCTTGTGTGCACTAGAGTCTGTGAATGGAAAAAGCTTTGCTCAGTATCTCCCTCATGGGATGGCACCCCAATCTCAGGATGTCTCTTCCC
>NW_006400297.1:237615-243337 GCF_000299155.1 Elephantulus edwardii
CTGTTGACATATTGTTCCAAACGTTTTTGGATAATTTTCAGCAGAATCTTGCTTGCATGTGATATTAATTATATTGTTTGATAATTTCCACACTCTGTTGGGTCACCTTTCTTTGGAATGAGAACATATACCGTTATTTTCCGGCTAGTCGGCCAGCTGGCTGTCCTCCAGATTTCTTGGCACAACTTAGTGAGCACATGCAGAGCAGTGTCTGTTGAAATATGTCAATTGGTCTGCCATCAACTCCTGGAGCCTTGTTTTTTGCCAATTCCTTCCGAGCAACTTGAACTTGTCCTTTATCACCACAAGAACTAGAGGTAGAATAAAAGTAGAGGGCAAGGGATAGACTGATATGTTCAGGCAATTATGATATGTCCAAACAGTGACATATTTGGCCTGAAGAACACTAGGAAGATTTTTGTTGTAGCATAGAATTAGTAATAATATGTTTATTAGTGATTTTATAGTAGTAGTCTTCTGAGTGGAGAAGACGGGCAGAGAATTTTAGAGAGCAGGACAAGGTAATAGGAGATACAGACTCATGTATATAAAAAGGCTAATCCTTGGAGAAAAATTTCCAATCGTGGACAGAAGAGAGAGGAGAAACTTCAACCACCTGCCCCAGCATACTTGTTGAAAGTCATGTGGTCCAATGAAGCCAGCAGAATCATTAGTTGCTATTGAGTGGACTACTTAACTCATGTCGACCTTATGTGTACCAGAATGAAACACTGCCAAGTCTTGTATCCTCTCCATGGTTGTTGGTATATTGTGGCTATTGTGTCAATCCCTCCCAATAAGGATGTATATTGCTTCTGCCTTGGACTGGGTTCTCTAAAGAAGTGAAACCATATATTTATGAACTATGGTGTCTTGTTGTTGTTGTTGTTATGTGCCTTCAAGTTGCTTGTGACTCATAGCAACCCTATGTACAACAACCCTAAACCCTGCTCTATCTTGTACCAACTTTACTGTCTCCGAAACACCTACCCTTATTCCCACAGGCACTGTGTCAATCTATCTCATTGAAGGTCTCTCTCCCTTTCTCCATCCCACTACATTTTAAGCATGTTGTCCCTCTCCAAGGACTGGGCTGCCCTTGCAACATGCCCAAAGTATGTCAGACAAAGCTCAGAATCCTTGCCTCCAAGGAGCAGACTGGCTTCACCTTCTCTAGGATGAACCTGTTTGCTCTTTTGGCAGTCCATATATTCAACACTCTTCTCCAACACCACAGCTCAAAGCCATGAATTCTCTTTCTACCATCTCTAGTCATTGTCCAGCTCTCTGACACATAGCAAGCAATTGCAAAGACTATGGCCTGGATCGGGTACACCTTAGTCTCCAGACTGATGTCATTGCTTTTCAATACTCTGAAGAGGTCCCTGACAGCTGACTTTCCCAATGCAATTCGTCTCTTGATTTCCTGACTGCTGGTATTAAGAGTGTTGATTGTGGAGACAAGCAAACCAAAGGTGGCTTAGTGGTAAGGAATTGTGGTAGCAATACAAAGGTATGTGGTTCAAATCCACCAGCTACTCTGTAGAATCAAAGATGAATAATATTCACCTGAGCAATTTACTGTCTCTAAAAACCTACTGGAGGGTGAGGTATAGATCACGAGTCACTTCTGATGTGATGGTACACAATAACTGCTGTCAGGGACCTCTCCAGAGTATTGAAGAGCAGCAATGTCAGTTTAGAGACTAAGCTGTGCCCAATCTAAGCCGTAGTCTTTGCAATTACTTGCTATGTGTCAGAAAGCTGGGCAATGACTAGGGCCAAGAGAAAGAATATTGATGTCTTTGAGTTGTGGTGCTGGAGAAGAATATTGAATATACAATGGACTGCCAGGAGAACAAATAGGTTTGTCCTGGAGAGGGTGACACCAGGCTACTTCTTGGTGGCGAGGATTTTGATTCTTCATCTGACATACCTTGCATGTTGCAAAGTGGGACCAGTCCTTGGAGAAAGACATCATGCTTGGAAGGGTGGAGTAACAGAGCAAGATAGGAAGACCCTCGATAAGATGAAGCAATTCAGTGACTGGTGTAATGGGGATAGGTGTGTCAGAAACAATAAGTTTGGCATGGAATAGAGCAGAGTTCAAGGCTGTTGTACATAGGGTCACTATGAGTCACAAGCAACTCGATGGCACCTAACAACTACAACAACTATAAATATATATTTGGAAATAGAGAAAATTATATATACAATTGTTATATATAGCACACACATTCAACACCACACACACACACACTAGACATCCCTGAAATTCATTGCTTTTATTTTGGTACATGTCTATATCTGGAGGGGATTGCCCATCTTTCGTCTTTCTCCCTCAGAGGCTCTAGTAGACCTTTGGGTTAAGAGAGCAACTCTCTGTTGCCTATAAGCTATGCTACTAGAGCTTCCTCGAATATATATATGTATGTGTGTGTGTATATGTGTGTGTATGTGTGTATATATATATATATATATATATATATAATCTGTTTATATATGTGTGTGTATTCAATGATGTCACACCACCGCTGAGTAGACCTCTCTTACATCAGAGCATAACTGTGACCAGATTAAGGGTGTTGTACCCCATCATAATCCTTTTACATTTTATCAAAACTGATCATATCACATCATAGGAAGGGGTTAACAACATCACTGCATAACTACCACCTTACATCATTACATAAACACCATATCATGTAAAGAGAAGCATAGCCAAGTTGACATACAATGTTAACCATCACATCAAACATGAAATCCTTTCCTGTGTTTTTTCCTAAACACATATCCAAAGTAAGTGAACCAAAGTTTCACCATCTTTGTTTCAAATGAACATTCTAGTCCTACTTGTAAGACTGATCTGTTTATTTTGTGTTTTATAATTGTTAAGTGCTACTCAGTCAAGCATGACTCAGTGACCCCATGAACAATAGATCTAAACTCACAATCCTGTGCCATCCTTTTTGAATTTGAATCTCTTGCCACAGACACTGCATCAATCTATCTCTTTTAGGATGACTAAAGCATACCTTAGTCTTTAGATTGACATCATTGCTCTTCAGGACTTTGAAAAGATTCCTAGCAGCAGACTTTCCCAGTGCTTTAGGTCTCCTGATCTCCTGACTACTGGTAGCAAGTGTGTTGACTGGGGATCCAAGCAAGATTAAATCATTGACAATTTCAGTCTTTTCTAAATCTATCATGTTGCTTTTTTGGCCTAGTGATAAGGGTTTTTTACACTAACATGTAATCCATGTTAAAGGATGCAGGTTCTTCTGATAGTCCAGAGTATAGTCAATATTCTTTACAATTCCATAGTTTCAATACATTAATTTCACTGTCTACTTTTCAGCTAAGGCAATTACAAGATCATGGTTTAGGTCAGAGGCACCTTAGTCATCAATCTGTGGGGAAATCCCAAGGGCAGAAGAACTTGCTGGCTTGCATCCTGAGTGTGCTATCAGCAAAATCCTGCTGGGAATGAATTTCACCAGTCAAGCATCTTAGATTTGTCAACAAATAAATTGTAAAGGAAAGAAAAAGATTGACAGGGCATGTGTAGGCTAAAAGAGATTTAAGAAATCCATTTTTTTTAGGAAATGTGTACGACTATAGTTGTTATTACTTGGGTAAGAAAACCAAAAAAGAGATGTTAATTATAAATAGTCAAAATAAAAATTACTGTGAATGAGAGGGGCCTTATAAGTGGTGTACATGTGATGGGGTTTCTGGTAGAGTTCTATTTCTTGACTTGAAGGGTATTTGTCTTAAATATTCATGCCATAAACTATTTTTAAGGTTTCTTTTATTCTCTAGAAAAAATTTTTAAAAATAGGTCAACTAGAAAAGCTTTCCTGTAGAAACTGGTGTTAGATATCTGACAGAAGTCCATCCCAGTATCTTCTTAACCAGGGTGACACTGACAGGAGAGACTGGACACATTGATAGTGACAGAGATAAACTCTGTCTCACTCATCTTAACTGCTCAGTGCACAGGTGCTAAAGGTGCAGCATGACCTGCCTAGTGAACTGTCTTTTCACAGCTTGTCTTTCTAAAATCACACAAAGGAGCACATGCCATTTCCCCAGATTCTCCTTGGTAGGAAGCCTCAGGTCTTAGCATACTAGTTTGGTTGAGAAACTTTTCATTTTAGGTAACTTAACCTACATTATAATCTCTAGCTCTTCCCTCTGCCTTTTATAATAAGGATATATGTGGTACTAGATGGGGGTGGTGGAGCCATGTGCAAGAAGACTTAGAGACCTTTCTCTTACCAATAATCTATGTATTATATAGCTCTGAGATCAAGTTTCAGATCACATCTCCAAGTTCCTTAGAAAGTTTACACATGGGTCTTTTTGGTTTGTTTTTGTTTTTTAGTAAGTAGTAAAGGAATAACAAGCAAAACAAAAGTAATAAACCTGACTCATAACTAATTCTGAATTATGGTGACCGAGTAAGATAGAACAGAAATGTCCACACTTATTAATGGTTTTCCAGGAGCCTGGGTGGTATAGTGTGTTACTTATTGTGGGGTTGCAAACCAAAATGTTAGTGGTTTGAAGTCACAAGCTTCCATCGAAGAAAAAAACGATGTGGTCTCATTTATCTATAAATGTAAAGATTTATAGCCTCAGAAACCATCTTTCCCCTTCATTGCTGCTGCAGGAGGTTTTGAACTCTGTTCCTTCATTTAGCAGTCTAGCACTTAACCATGGTGCTTCCTGGGCTTATTAAGGAGTGAAATATCTCAGATTGTAGTTTCCATCAATGAGTATACTAAAGCAACCAGATAGTAAGAAAGAATAATGGCAAAGAAATAAGTAACATGATTAGATGGGTATTTCACAAATTTCCGCCCCTTGCTCAAATTTCTAATGCAAATAGATATATATCTCTTTATTATCCACTTTGTTTCCCTGGAAGCAGCATGCCTGGATAAGTGCTTTCCCATAGAGAAGGCTGTCAGTCTCTCTTAAATATAAACAAGTCAAAGTAACTAAAGACTATTCTCTGTGTGCAATGCTTTTGATACTGGTCCCAGTAGTCATTCTGGACTGTTCGTTTTAATGAGTAAGGTTTGGAATTTGCTGTCTTCGTATGTATATTAACTCCTTACACAAAGGCAGGGCGGATGTGGTGTGAATAGCAAATCAAGGATCAGATACTTCAGGTCAACAGGGCATTCACAAATGAACACTATTCAATGTCATAGTGAAGGTCAATTGAAATTGTAATACTATTTGGCAGTGGGAGAAGAGACAGAGAAAGAGCCTTGAAAGTTCAAAGAGGATTAGTCAGCATGTGTTAGCTCTTCTTATAAAAGAATTCACTTGGAATAGTTTTCATGCTGAACTCTTGCACAGAATTTGTGAAGAGGGTGAAACCTCAACTTTCAAGTTCCATTGGAAAATGGATCATTCAAAATAGCCACACATTCTGAATATTCATCTGACTGAATAACATATATTTTTAAAGCTATGATAGATGAAAATTTTTCTTGAAAATATTGTATAAATTTTCCTGACTAGACAATAGCATGAGTCCAGACTTTAGAGGCCAAGAGAGCTAACATATGCACAACCTCTGTTGTTAATTGAGTATCCTTGGATAAATGAATTAGCCGCTTGTGTGCACTAGAGTCTGTGAATGGAAAAAGCTTTGCTCAGTATCTCCCTCATGGGATGGCACCCCAATCTCAGGATGTCTCTTCCC
>NW_006400297.1:244462-247706 GCF_000299155.1 Elephantulus edwardii
GGAGGGACAGCCCAGGAGGGGAAGGCCCTTTATGAGGTGGATTGATTCAGTGACTGGAATTATCGGGATGGGAGTGTCAGAGACAGTGCGATTGACACAGGACAGAGCAGAGTTTAGGCCTGTTGTACATAGGGTCGCTATGAGTCACAAGCGACTCGACGGCACACAACAACAACAACATGATTAATCCCCTACTCCTGCCCTGCCACCCATCTTCACCCCTCTGCTTTCCTCCTCCCCCTCTTGGATCCTCATATATGTTCTGTAATAATGGTTTTATACTATATGCATCTTTATGAGACTGAGTTAGTTCATTTAGTATAATATTCTCCAGTCCCTCCCAAGTTAGGTAGTGATTTGCAAAATCATTGCTCCTGTGTGCTACATAGTATTATATCCTGTGAATGTACCATACTTAATCAATTCATTTGTGGTTTCAGTGAAAGTTTACAAAACATATTGGCTTTTCATTCAATTATCCAACACACAATTTGTTTTATAATGTTAATTGTTGTTGTTGTTATTAGGTGTATCAAAGTGACTATGATGCAGCAACCCTACGAATGACAGACCTGAAACTGCCCTATCAAGTGCCATCTTCATCATCTCTACCACACTAGAGGCCATTGCTAGTTACTGTGTCAATTCATCTTCTCGGGGGTCTTTCCCTCTTTTGCTGACCCTCCTCTTTTCTAAGCACATGTTATTTTCCAAGGATTGGCTCTTCTTAACAACATGCTCAAAATACATATGGGGTTTAGCCGTCTTTCCTTCTAAGGAGCATATTGGCTCCTTAGATATATTTAGAAATATGTCTCCAAGACATATGTCTTTGTTCTCTTGGCAGTCCATGGAATACTTAATACTCTTCCCCAGCACCATAACTCAAAGGCATCAATTCTTCTAGCATCTGTATACACTGTCCAGCGCTCAGATGCATAGTAAGTAATTTAATAGACCGCTACTTGGATCAGGCATACCTTGGTTTTTAAACTGATATCCTTGTTCTTCAGTGCTTTGGAGAAGTCCCTGACTGCAGACTTTCCTAATGCAACCTGTCTTTTGATTTCCTGACTGCTCATGTCAAGGCTATTTATTGTGGATTGAAGTATATGAAATCATTCACAATTCCTGTATTTTCTGCATTTATCACTATATTGCCTATTGGCCCAGTGTGAGAATTTTTTCTTGATGTTGAGTTGTAATTCATACTGTAGGCTGTAGTCCATGATCTTCTTCTGCAGTTGTCGTAGTTAGGTGCTGTCAAGTCAAGTACGACTCATAGCGATCCCATGAACAAAAGACCTGAACCCTATTCTGTACTGCACCATACAAGAGCTCATTACAGCACTGTGTCAATCCTCCTAGCTGAGGGTCTTCCTCTTCTTCACCAGCTCTCCACTCTTCCCAACATCAGGACCTTCTCCAAGGAATAGCCCCTCCTAGCAACATACCCCAAATATGTAAAATGAAACCTATTCATTCTTTCCTCCAAAGAACACTCCAGCTGCACCCTCTCCAAAACATATCTCTTTCTTTTCTTGGCCGCCCATGGGATGTTCAGTGCTCTTCTCCAACATCATAGCTCAAAGGCATCAATTATTTTTATGTCAGCCTTAGTCACTGTCCAGCTCTCAGATGCATAGCAAGTAATTGGAAGGATCACAGTCTGAATCAGGCGTACCTTATTCCTCAAACTCCTCAATAATTTAGAGAGGTCCCTAACTGCAGATTTTCCCAGCACAATGCATCTCCTTATTTCATGACTGTTGATACCATGGGTGTTAATTGTGGATCCAAGCAAGATGAAGCTGTTGACTGTTTCAACCTCCTCTCTATGTATCATGATGCTGCCTATTGATCCACTGGTAAGTATCTTTGTTTTCTTGATATTGAGACCAATCAATACTGAAGGCTGCATTCTTCTGTGACAGGCGATTCAAATCTTCCTCACTTTCAGCAAACAAGATTGTGTTATTTTCATAATGCAGGTTATTTTGAATCTCCCTCCAATCCTGATGCCACACTCCTTTTCATGGAGTCCAACTTCTCAGATAATTTACTCAGGATACAGATTGAATAGGTATTGAGGGAGAACACAACTCTGACGCATTGTCTTCTCAATTTTAAACCATGCAGTGTTCCCCTGCTCTGTTTGCACTGCAGCCTCCTAGTCCAGGAATAAGTTCCACATGAACACAATTAAGTGCTCTGAATTCCCATTCTTCTCAATGCCAGCCACAACTTGTCATGATCCACACAGTCAATGCACTTGCATAGTCAATAAAATGCAGATAGACATTCTTCTGGTATTCTTTACTTTAAACCAGGATCCATCTGAAATCAGCAATGATATCCTTGGTGCCACGGCCTCTTCTAAATCCTTCTTGACAGTACCCTATCTATGTACTGTTCTAGCCATTTTTTAAATGATCATCCACAGAATTTTGCTTGCATGTGATATTAATGAAATTGTTTGATAGTTTCCACATTCAGTTGAATCACCTTTCCTGGGAATGGGAATGAATATGGCCCTCTTCCATGCTGTTGTCCAGACAGCTGTCCTCCAAATTTCCTGGCATGGACTGGTGAGCACATCCAAGGCTTCATCTGTTAATTGAAACAAGTTGATTGGTATCCCATCAGTTCCTGAGGCATTAATTTTTTTTTGCCAATGACTTCATTGCAGCTTCTACTTCCTCCTTCATTACTATTGGCTCCTATTCATATGGTATTTCCAGAAATTTTTCTGCATCAATCAATTCTTTCTGGTACAGTGATTTTCTGTATTCCCCCCACCTTCTTGATGCTCTATGGGACACTGAATATATTGCCCACAGCATCTTTCAATATTATGACATAGGGCTTAAATTTGGCTTTCAGTTCCTTCAGTTTGAGAAATGCAGAAGAAGATCTGCACTATTTATTCTCCAATTCCAGCTCTCTGCACATTCTTTAGCAGTTGTTGTTGTTTTTGTTATGTGCCGTTGAGTCGCTTGCGACTCATAGCGACCCTATGTACAAAAGCCTTAAACTCTGCTCTGTCCTTTGCCAATCACACTGTCTCTGACACTCCCATCCCGATTATTCCAGTTACTGAATCAATCCACCTCATAGAGGGCCTTCCCCTCCTGCGCTGTCCCTCCATGCTCCCAAGCATGGTGTCCTTCTCCAAGAACCAGTCTCTCCTCACAACATGTCCAAAGTATGTTAGACGGAGCCTCAGAATCCTTGCCTCCAAGAA
>NW_006400297.1:248186-250199 GCF_000299155.1 Elephantulus edwardii
AGCAGGTGCTTCAGGTCCTCTTCGTTTTCAGCAAGCAGGGTTGTGTCATCTGCATAACGCAGATTGTTGATAAATCGTCCACCAATCTTGACTCCACATTTCTCCTCATAGAGCCCAGCCTCCCGGATAATCTGTTCTGCATATAGTTTGAAAAGGTATGGAGATAGGATGAATGTGCAAGGAGTTGGAATCAGAAAATCAAAAGGGCCGACTCGTTCAGTTTCTTCAGCAGTAAGCTTTTTAAATCCTCCTCACTTTCAGAAAGCAAAGTTGTGTCATCTGCATAACTCAGCTTGTTAATGAGTCCTCTTCTGCTCCTGATGCCATATTCTTCCTTATGAAGTCCAGCTTCTCAAATTATTTTATTGTTGTTGAGATAAAACAGGTATGGAGAAAGGATGTAGCTCTGACACACACCTTTCTTGATATTAAACCAATTTTTAGAAATTAATTACAATATCAATATGTATTATCACACAAGATAGGACAGGGTTCAGATCTATTGTTCATAGAGTCTGCGTAAGTTATACTCAACGCAACATTACGTAACAAGAACAGTATTATCTATTAGCTTTCCTTTCACCCATCTATGTAAGTGTTTATTATCTAAACTGTGGTCTTTTAATGTAAGGAGTTGTGCTGCCAATCCAAAGCATGCAGTTAGAATGCATCCGGTGCTCCACAAGAGAAAGATAGACGATTGCCTTCTATGTGACTTACTGCCTTTGAAAATCTACTAGAGAGTCAGTTATAAGTCAGTTCCAACTCAGCAGTACACAGCAACAACACCACTTTCTTTTTTATTGGTACTCCTGTTTCTTCCATTTTCATTAGCTGACAGTTAAAATGGTTCCACACTCAGATAAAATGTTCTTTCTTTTTCTGTAGTCTTAAGTCAAGAAGTCTGTAAGGGCCCTTCCAAGTGCCTTTCAGCACTTCTTGTTTCAAGGATGTTGACCCCTGTGATCTACAGCTTGCACCTTCCAGCTCTGCCATCCATCGAAGTCTCTGATTGATGGAGGAGTTGGATTTAGTCCTCAGATAATTTACAAAAAAAGATGATTAGCATAGTTTGACCTCAATAAAGGATTGAGCTCCATCTCCTTCCTACTGCTGACTTGATTGCTTTTCTAAGCTGTCCCTTCTGCTTTGCTGCCAGATGCCCTATGGAGAGGCCCACATGGCAAGAAATTGAGGGCAGCCTCTGGCTCATAGCCAGCAAAAAACTTAGTCTCTCGGTCCAACAACCTGTGAGGAGCTGAATTCTGTCACCGACTGCATGGGCTTGGAAACAGATCTTTTCTCAGTGGAGTCTGGAGATGAGAGTGCAGTCCTGGATGTCACCTTGATTGTAGTGGTGTGAGAGCCTCTGCAGTACAGCAGCCAGCTAAGTCATGCCCAGATTCCTGCCATGCAGAAACTGAGGTAATAATTATATGACTTATTTTACATGATAGTTTGTGTGCAAGTAGTAATCAATACAGAGTTCATATGGATAAAATGCTTAAAATGGTACTTGGCCTAAAGCAGATGATCAGTACACATTTATTAGACCAGTTGAACTTGACTTCCTTAATTTCTCAAAAATGCTATGGTGGATTGGATGATAGTAAACACACCTGTTCAAATCAAAATTCAGAGACATCATTCTCGCTTGTGCATTATTGGTTCATCAGTTTATTAACGCCTATGTTGTCTTCTTAAACAAAAACAATGAAAAATTTAAACTTTCAACAGCAACATCCTACACCAGACCCTATAAACCTACTATCAGTTAGAAAGGCATTTCTGAGAAAATTAACCCTTCCCATGTCTTGGTAATTTTGTTTAATTTCATTTTGTATATATTAAAAAAAACTTATTTCTAGATCCATCATGAAGTACAACATCGTGAGTGACAGGACCATATCCATGCGCTTACAAGGAAGTCCAGTAAATACCACTATCATTCAGATATATGCACCAACAACCAGAGCCAAAGAAGAAGAAATAGATGATTTCTACCAACTTTTA
>NW_006400297.1:252559-255850 GCF_000299155.1 Elephantulus edwardii
CGCTATGAGTCGGAAACAACTCGACGGCACATAACAACAACAACAACATATATTTTGTTTATGTCATTAGACACTAGAACAAAATTTAATAACTACGAAAATTGTTTTTCTTTTCCTTTTTTATATTACATGCCTTAAAGTTTATTTTATCTTACATTAATTTTGTCACAAATCTTTATGATTCGTATTCTCTGTGATGTATCATTATAATCTCTTTACTTTTAAACCACTTGTGCTGTCAAGTTTTCACTGACTCTTCAGTGGCATCAATGAGATTTGTCTCATCTTGTGCACTAATTCACGGTGTCTCACCTTTTCTCTCCCCTACTGTGCACCGTCTCATGTACTGAATCACACAGAATCCTAAAAACCAAAGACTGACCCACTGCCCTCAATTCAACTACAAATCATAGTGACCTTAAATTGTTGTTAAGTGCCATTGACTTAGAATCAACTCATAGTTGACCCTCCAGCAAATTTTCAGGCTATAAATGGCATAGGGATAGGTCATCCACCTTTTTCTTGGAGCAGCTGATGAATTTGAACTGCAAGCCTTCAGGTTGTCAACACGACTCCTTACCAGCAGGTCACCAGAGTTCCACAGTGGCTCTACAGTTGTGTTTATTACCAGTTTTAATAATCAAATAACATCATAAATAAGAGCTATAAATTGCTTAAATGTATGGTATTTCTTACATACTGTGAATACTAAAAATGAAATTATTTTTGCCAATCTTTCTACATTAAATTGAAACACTGTTAGTAACTGAGTAGAAACCTTTTTCATTTTTATTTTCCTTTAATTATACTTCATTTTCATAAAAGCTATTGATATGAGCTCACAAACACTAATTATATAATATTTTAACTAAATACTAGAAAATTTGACAAAATTAGCAGCTATAAAACCTGCTGTTGAGTTGACTATGACTCATAGTGATCCTATGAATTACAGATCTAAACCTTAACTTATGCTGAACCATCTTCACAATATGCTTGAGTCCTGTATTTAAGAGTCTCTGATTTATAGATGAAGAAAAGATTGAAACTGCCAATGATTTTATCTTACTTGGATCCATAATCAACACTCTTGGTACCAGCATTCAAGGATCAGGATATGTATTGCATTGGAAAAATAGACTGTTAGGGACTCTCTAAATTACTGAGGAGCAATTATGTCAGTTTTAAGAGTAAAGTGTGCCTGATTTAGGTCATGATATTTTCAGTCACTTTCTCTGCGCCTGAGAGCTGACAATGAATAAGAATGATGGAGAACTGATGCCTTTGAGTTGTGGTCTTGGAAAAGAGTACTGAATATCCCATGGATTGCCAAAACAACAAACAAATATGTCTTGGGGTAAGTGCAGCCAGACTGCTCCTTGAAGGCAATGATAGTGACATTTCATTATACATGCTTTTGGGGAAGTTGCGAGCAAACTTTTCCTTGGAAAGGGACACCATGTTTGGAAAGGTGGAGGGTCAGTGAAAGATAGGAAGACCCTGGATTGACACAGAGAATAAAGCAATGAGCTCAAGTTTATCAGAGATTGTGAGCATGGCACAGGATTGGACAGGGTTCAGATCCATTGTTCACCTGGGGGCTATGAGTTATACTTGACTCGACAGCATCTAACAACAGCAATTTAAAGACAACTCACACTTAGGAATATAATGCCAAACAGCCCAATAACAAAATGGACACAAGATATGAATAAACCACCAAAGAAGAAATTTAGATGGCAAAAAACACATGAAGCAATGTTCAAAGCCCCTAGCTAGCAGACAGACACAAATATCTCACCCCAGCAACAATAGAGAACTTGAACAGGGTGGCAAACAACAAAAGCTGGTGTGGATGTGGAGGGATTGGAACCCTCATTTACTGCTGGTGGAAATCTAAAATGGTACAACCACTATGGAAAGCGGCCTGGCATTTTCTCAAAAAGTTGGAAATAAAATGCCCTTGAGCCAGATATCCTACCACTGAAATATACCCTAAAGAAATCAGAAATGTGATGCAAACAGATGAATGCAGACAGTAGCATAGAAATGGAATGAGCCAACTGCCTCTCAATAAATGAATTAATAGAAAACTGTGGTGCCTTCACACAGCAGAATATTATGCAGCACTGAAAGACAACGTAGAACACTACACCACATAAATGAATCTGAAAAACATTATGGTGAGTGAAATATCTCAGTCATAAAAGGACAAATACTACATAATACCACTCTTATAAAATTGCATTGACACAGGAAGGGGAGAAAACAGGGAAAAGAATAGATAAATAATGAACACTGCACTGGAACAGATGAAGGAAAGGACTGTCTGAAGGAGATGTATGACTAGGCATTATATATATTACAATTAATAATCTGGAACAAGAAATGCATTACAAAGTGAATTGGAAAAGAGGAGAAATAAAGAACATGTGTATTAATGAATGAATAAAAACTCAATCTTTCTGTAAACTTTCATTAAAAATCATAAATTTTTTAAAAAGAATATATTGCTATAAAGCTTTTTATACTAAAGTTTTAAAATAATAACTATGGTTTGTAGCCATGATACAGTTACTGCTTTGTGAAAGTCTAGCAATCATTACAAACCTTCAGTGTTTTGTCAGCTCCATACTTTGGAGAGGTCCCTGACAACAGACTTTCCCAGTGCAATAAGTTATTTTTGTGCTTGTTTATTTTTCCAATTTCTTGGCTGCTAATATTTCTAGTGTTGATTATGGATCCAAGTAAGATGAAATAATTGTCAGCTCCAATCTTTTCTCCATCTCTAATGATGCTGCTATTGGCCCAATGGTGAGGATGTATTAAGACAAACATTTAGAGGACATCATACTTGTAAGGGTGGAGGGTCAGCACAGAAGAGGAAGATCCTAGATGAGGTGGATTGGCACAGTAACTGTGACAACAGTGTGTGTGAGTCAGTGAGGTTGGCTCAGGACAGGGCAGGGTGAGTACCATTGTTCATAGAGTCACTATTAGTCATAGTGCACTCAATGGCACATAACAAATAAGAATTGTATGTACGTATTTCAAATTACCTACAAATTAGATTTTAAGAAAGATTTAGGAATGGATCTTGTTCATAACCCAGATCCTAAAGACATACATGTGAAAACTAGGTTTACAAGAAAAAAATATTTTTGTTGTTACAACTAACTAGGATGTTGTTGTTGTTGTTATGTGCCGTCGAGTCGCCTGCGACTCATAGCGACCCTATTTACAACAGCCCTAAACTCCACTCTGTCCTGTGCCAATCGCACTGTCTCTGAC
>NW_006400297.1:257510-261057 GCF_000299155.1 Elephantulus edwardii
GCTCCAGTGCAATTTTCAGAGTCTCTTCTGACATCCATTTTGGTCTTTTCTTCCTCTTCTGTCTTTGCAATGACTGTTTGCACTCTTCCTGGATGATACCGTACCTGGATGATACAACTAACTAGGATACCTTTATAAAAAGATTACATTGCTATTGAAATATTGAACAAAATATTTATAGTCAGTCATTTTGGTATCATCTTATCTGACAGCATCACTCAGTGTGTGTGCTTCATGCCCCCAGCTCCTCCCTACTGAAGTCACTGTGGCTCTTGTACGTAGGTTTAGTTATACTTTTTAAAATAGGATTTAAAGGGTCTTCTATTTAAAAAGAGAGTTTAATGTGACTTGTGTGATAATTATTTCTCCCTTTTATTTATTCCTTATTTTCCATGTATAATTCCTTTTTTACTTTTGCCTTTCTTTTTCTAACTTTTAATGGAGTTAATAATCTTTAAAGTTATCTTTTAATGTTTTTATATCACTAGTTTTAATAATTCTTTAATAACGCTTCAGGAATTTTTTATTTGAAAGCTATATGTTTAATTTTCATTTATAGACTTTCTTTTACAATTTCAGCAAACACACCTGAGTTAACAAAATAGAAATTGTGACTCCCTTGTATTGAGTTCAATCCTATTTTTCAAATCCTCTCAAAAGCACCTTAAAAGACAGACCTGGAAACTTGCTTCCTAAAGGCTTTCACTTTGAAGCCCTACAAAGCACTTTGACTATGCAAGCACAGAGCCACTAGGAGTTAAATCAACTCAGCAGTACTGTCAACTCCTGCCACCCCCCCCCCCTTTATTACTACTGATCTAGGAAGAAAGGGTTCCACATCTGTTTCTAAAATTAAAACAAACAAACAAACATAAACCAACAACCAATAAAAACGTTATGCATCACCATAAACAAACAAAAAAATAGGTGGTGGTGGTGGTTGTTATGTGCCATCAAGTCAAATGCAACTTGCAAGCATTTGTACAATGGCTCTGAACCCTGCCCTATCCTGAGCCAGTCTCGCTGACTCTGACACACCTCTTCCCATAACCCCAGGTACTGTGTCACTACATCTTATCTGGGGTCTTCCTCTCCTCCGCTGTCCCTCCATCCTTCCAAGTATGATGTTCTTTTCCCAGGACTGGTCCTTCCTGGCAATATACCCAAAGAAACTTAGACAAATCTTCAAAATCCTTGCCTCCAAGGAGCAACTTGGCTTCACCCTCTCAAGACACATCTGTTTGTTTTCTTGGCAATCCATGGCATACTCAATACTCTTCTCTAGCACCACAACTCAACTGGTATTAGTTCTTCTTCGGTCATCTTTATTCATTGTCCAGTTTTCTGATGCATAGCAAGTAATTGGGAAGACCATCGTCTAGATAAGGCCCACCTATAGTGGATAGTTATGTTAATTTATGATGGCAATTAGTTATAAAACAAAATGTCGGGAAATGATTGTGTGAAAAACCAATATGATTTGTTAATAATAATCAGCAAGTGAGAAAGAAAAAAAGTCGGAAGAAAAGTTCTCTTCACTTAGCATTATATCTAATTCCTTATTTCTGGTTTTATTTTTTTGTTTTTTATTTCTTTCTAAAACTATGTATTCAAACAGATCATCCGAAACGCTGGGCTGTACGAAGAGGAATATGGCATCAGGATTGGTGGAAGAGTCATCAACAACCTGCGTTATTCAGATGACACAACCTTGCATGCTGAAACTGAGGAGGACCTGAAGCGCTTGCTGCAGAAAGTCAAGGACTGCAGCCTTCAATATGGATTGAAGCTCAACATCAAGAAAACAAAGATTCTCACCACTGGGCCAATTGGCAGCATCAGTATGGATGGTGAAGAGATTGAGATAGTTAACCGTTTTAGTTTGCTAGCTCCATAATCAACACTCTCGGTAACAGCATCCAGGAAATCAAGAGACAGTTTGCATTGGGAGAGTCGGTTGTGAGGGACCTCTCAAGAGTAATAAAGAGCAATGACGTCAGGCTGGAGAGTAAGGTGCGCCTGATCCGGGCTATAGTCTTCGTAATTACGTGCTACGCATCAGAGAGTTAGAAAGAAAATTGATACCTTTGAGCTGTGGTGCTGGAGAAGAGTGTTGAATATACCATGGACTGCTAGGAGAACAAACAGGTTTGTCCTGGAGAGAGTGAATCCGGAATGCACCTTGGAATCAAGGATTCTGAAGCTTCATCTAACATACTTTGGGCATGATGCAAGGAGGGACTGGTCTTTGGAGAGGAACATCATGTTTGGCAGAGTGGAGGAGCGGCGGAGGACAGGAAGACCTTCGATGAAATGGATCGATTCTGTGACTGGAGTGGTGGGAATAAGTGCGTTTGAGATGGCTAGGTTGGCACAGGATAGAACAGTGTTTAGAGCTCTTGTACGTAGGGTCGCTGTGAGTCGCAAACGACTCGATGGCACATAACAACAACAACTTGGACCAAGAGGAAGTCGTCAGAACAGAGCAAGGAAACACTGCATCGTTCAAAATTGGGAAGGGCATATGGTAGGGATGTGTCCTACCTTTTCAACCTGTATGCAGAACAGAACATCCGGGAGGCTGGGCTCTATGAGCAGAAATGTGGGGTCAGGATTGGTGGAAGATCTATCAAAATTCTGCATTATGCAGATGATACAACCCTGCTTGCTGAAACTAAGGAGGACCTGAAGCACTTGCTGCAGAGGGTCAAGGACTGCAGCCTCGAATATGGATGGAGGCTCAATGTCAAGAAGACAAAGATTCTCACCACTGTACCAATTGGCTGCATCAGGAGGGATGCTGAAGAGATTGAGATTGTTCACAGCTTTAGTTTGCTTGGCTCTACAGTCAACATGGATGCTGAAGAGATTGAGATTGTTCACAGCTTTCGTTTGCTTGGCTCCACAGTCAACACTCTTGGCATCGGTAGGCAGGAAATCAAAAGGCGTATTGCAATGGGAAAGTCTGCTGTACTGAAGAGCAATGTATCTCTCTGGAGACTAAAGTGCATCTGATACAGGCAATGATCTTTGTAATAACTTTATATGCATCAGAGAGTTGGACAATGACTAAGGAGGATAGAAGGAGAATTGATGCCTTTGAGCTGTGGTGCTGGAGATGAGTATTGAGGGTACCATGGACTGCTAGGAAAACAGATCCATCCTGGAGAGTGTTAAACCAGGTGGCTCCTTGGAGGCAAGGATTCTGATGCTAACATACTTTGGACATGTTGTAAGGAAGGACTGGTCCTTCGAGAGGGACATCGTTCTTGTGAGGGTGGAGGGACAGCGCTGGAGGGGAAGGCCCTGTATGAGGTGGATTGTTTCGGTGACTGGGGTAATCGGGATGGGTGTATCGGAGACTGTGTGACTGGCACAGGATAGAGCAGGGTATAGGGCTGTTGTACATAGGGTCGCTATGAGTTGCAAATGACTCGACGGCACATAACAACAAACAACAACCCTTACTGAACGAACTAGTTGTTGTTATGTGCCATCAAGTCACTTGGGACTCATAGCAACCCTATGTACAACAGCCTTAAACTCT
>NW_006400297.1:261226-264454 GCF_000299155.1 Elephantulus edwardii
TTTGTTTTCTTGGCAGTCCATGGTACATCCAGTACTCTTCTCCAGCACCACAGCTCAAAGGCGTCAATTCTCCTTCTGTCCTCCCTACTCATTGTCCAGCTCTCTGACTCATAACAAGTGATTGCAAAGACCATGGCCTGTATCAGGCGCACCTTCTTCTCCAACGGTACACCGTTGCTCTTGAGTACTTTAGAGAGGTCCCTAACCGCAGACTTTCCCCTCGCAATACATTTTTTTATTTCCTGGCTACTGGTACCAAGAATGTTGACTGTGGAGCCAAGCAAACTGAAGCTGTGAACAATCTCAATCTCTTTGCCATCCATCCTGATGCTGTCAATTGGACTAGTGGTGAGAATCTTTGTCTTCTTGACATTGAACCTCAGCCCATACTGAAGGCTGCAGTCCTTGACCCTCTGCAGTAAGGGTATTGATTGTAAAATCTTTCGGTATTTGGCTCGAAATATCTTTATTTTCACTTTCCACTAAAAGAACAATTTTATATAGTGTACAGTTGTAGGCTGCTTGTTAGTTTTACTTAAGTGTGTGAAGATTTAGTCTATTGTTTTTCAGACTCTCTTGGTTGCTAGTAAGAAATGTAGTATTAATCACTTCTTTTGTACATGCACTGTTTTCATTGGTTGGTTGTTCAAAGAACAATCATTCTCTAAATCCATGCATTCTGAAGTTTCACTACAATGTTACTACTTTGGATTTATTTATATTTATGTTTTGGACACATGGCCAGGATAGACAGATCCTTGGAGAAGGACATCATGCATGGAAGGGCAGGGGCACACAAAGCACAGGAGAAGAAGACTCTGGATGAGATGGATTGATAAAGTGACTGGGGCTATGGGTGTTGGTGTTTTGGAATTAGTAAAACTGGCTCAGGACAGGTTCAGGGCTGCTGCACATAGGGTCACTATGGGTTGCAGGTGACATCACACATGTGGTACATAACACTACCAACAACAAGGTTCATATGTGAGGTGGTTGGATTCTGAAATATGGGTTCTTCTTGTTTTGGTTGAGGGTTGGATGTGGACTGTTTGTTTTTATTTTGATCACAACGGTGTGTGAGCTGATTGGATTTGCTGGACTTGGCTAACTGTAAGCTGTGGCTGAAAGCCTCTTTTTTAAGGCTAATCAGGAGCTGGTGAGTGGGCCTATGTACTTAAAAGTTGTTTGGATCCTCAGGCCTTCAGCCTTTAGGCCTAACTAAGGTTACTTGCATTTAGAATGTATATTCTTTTTTAAAAAATTTATTAGTATCTTGGTCACAAAAGGACAAATATTGCATGGTGCCACTGTTGTAAAATAGGACTGACATCAGTGTTGAGGGTAAACTGAGAAAGATGGGTTCAATAATGTATACTGCATTGAAACAGGTAAGGGAGAAAACTGTTTAAAAGGGATATGTGATTAGGTATTTTTGTCATATCAGGAGTCCTGAGCAAAGGCTGCACAGTGGAGTAGACCTAGGGGAGGGTTTGTAAAACAATGAAAGAATTTTTCTTTTACTTTTCTAAGAGGGTAGTCCTCTAGGGGGGAGACTTGGGAGAGGGAAAAGGGCAACAATGAATGAATGGAAACCCAAAGTCTCTAAATTTTCATTGAAATTAATAATAAATTAAAAAAATAGAATGTATATTCTTCTAAGTGGTACAGCACTGGGCTGTCAATTTGCTGTTACTGAGGTAACTTGGGGTTACTGTATTGCTGAATGCTGTGTCACTGGTTTGTCAAATGCCATAATGGTTACTCATGGTGTTTGGTGGAACTCCCAGATTAAGAAAGGCTTGGAAGCAGGAGTGGCATTCACTTCCTAAAAGAAATTCTATGAACTTAGAGACATGACAATAGTTATAAAGTTCAGGTCTTTTGTTCTAGGGTCTCTATGCATTGAGCTCATCTCAAAGACATGTAACAACAACAACTTAGCTAAATATTAAATAATTTTAAATTAAGGAATACTCTCTCCCATTTCTCAAATATTGTGTCCCCTAATTAACTCTGAACAGGGTGTCAGTGAACTCTTGCCAAATCCAGACATGAGTAGTTTTTGTAAAGTTTTACAGGGACACAGACACATCTATTTGTTTATATGTTGTCTATGGCATATGCCAATAAGATTGACACAGGATAGAGCAGGGGTTAGGGTTGTTGTACAGAGGATGTTAGGAGTCTCAGGTGACTTGATGGCACATAACAACAATAGCAACAGCAACAGCATGGCATATTCTGAGAAAGGTAGCAGGTCAGGAAAAAAGAGGAAACCCCTCAACAAGATGGATTGACACAGTGACTGTATCAACAGGTTTGAATATAGTGAGATGGCAATGATGACACAGGATAGGGCAAGGTTCAGATCCCTTGTTCATAGGGCTACTGTGTGTTCTAGTCGACTTGTTAGCACCTACCAACAACAATGGCATAATCTCTCGTGGTTTCAATCTATCAGCAGCACACCTAGGAAAAGATAGGCAATCACCTCTCCTGAGATTTAAAGCCTTTGAAAGCACACATGAAGGTGAGCTATGAGTCAGTTTCGACTATAAGGTAGTGAGTTTGAATTATGAATCTGATGTCTACTTTTGCAATACAACTGCAGAGTTGAGTACTTTTTAAATATTTATACAGCCTACAGAGCCGGCAAAATTTACTCTGTTGTTCTTTGCAGAAAAAGGTTTGTTAACCTCTGCTCTGAATGCTTAAACTAGACTTTTCTTTAAGTGTAAGAGGACCGCTCATTTTATCCCTAATTACCTATTTACTTTTAGCTTTAATTTCCTATATTTTTAACCTTTGTGCTGATTTCTTGTCAACTTTCCCAAGAATATTTTTTCAGTAAATAAATTCTCATCCTAACTATGTAAAATGCACTGTTAAATTCACTTATAGAACTTTTTTTTAAATTTCAATTCTAGTTTTTGGGTTTTAAAGGATTTTCTTTTAAATCAGTTTAATATTTTTATCACGCCATCTTTTCTTTATCTCATCAATCATTTTCAAAAAGTTCTAATTACTTCAGATTGTTTTAGTAATTACATTGCTATTGATATGTCTACTGAGGCTTTAACTGCTCCACAAATTGCTGTCTGTCAGATACTCCTCTAAATCTGAACATTCAGATTAAGACAGACTAGCAAGAAGGATTGGCCACCCACTTCTGAAATAGCAGGCCTCTGAAAACCCTATGCACAACAGAACACACGCAGATTAACAAAA
>NW_006400297.1:267364-268974 GCF_000299155.1 Elephantulus edwardii
CTGGGGTAATCGGGATGGGTGTGTCAAAGGCAGTGCGGTTGGCGCAGGATAGAGCAGGGTTTAGGGCCGTTGTGCATAGGGTCGCTATGAGTCTGAAACGACTCGACGGCACATAGCAACTGAGG
This sequence comes from Elephantulus edwardii, assembly GCF_000299155.1. Classification (NCBI taxonomy): domain Eukaryota; kingdom Metazoa; phylum Chordata; class Mammalia; order Macroscelidea; family Macroscelididae; genus Elephantulus; species Elephantulus edwardii. The sequence goes on from NW_006400297.1 coordinate 267,490, forward strand.
CTTATGGTGAATCATTTCCTCTTGTGATTTCTTGAGATTGTGAATGTGTTTGTGTGTGTGTGTGAGAGAGAGAGAGAGAGCGAGAGAGAGCAAGAGAGAGCGAGCTGATCTTCAGTTAAGATCAATCTTTCCACCTATCATATTGAGGTAAGTCCTAGATTATGGAACTGCTCCAGTAGGAAAGTTTTCCAGATGCACTTGTCATTTGTTTTTCTTCACACCTCACTAGGTTTTTTGTTTGTTTTTTATCAAGTTCCCTTGCTGGTGAAGAAAATTTATATTGCACATTGGTATATAGTATAGGCTTATAATTTTCTTTACTAGATAATTTTTTCTGCCCATAGCCCTCAGCAAAGATAAACTTCCTCTTATTTTCTTAGCCCTATGGCAAGAGACCAGAAGTTCAAAATTAATTTAGAGAGACTGTAGTACCAGGGACATCATTGCTGATGTCAGACGGTTACTGGCTAAAACCAGCAAATACCAAAGAATGTGTATTTGTGCTTTATTGATTATTAAAAAGTATTTTACTGTGTGTCTCATACCAGATTATGACTAACATTGAAAATTGTGCTTATAGGAAATCTATTCCTAGACCACAAGGCTTTGTATGAACAGAGCAAGGGAATGCTACATGGTTTAAAATTAAGAACGGCAGGTATCAGGGTTGTATCCTTTCCCCATACCTATTCAATCTGTATGTTGAGCAAATTATTGTAAAAGCTGAACTCTGTGAAGAAGAATGTGGCATGAGGATCAGAGAAAGACTCATCAATAATATTCATCATGCAGATAGTACAACCTTGCTTGTTGAACATGAGGACTTAAAGTACTTGCTGCAGAAAATTGAATTTCAGTGTCCAGAAAGCAAGAATTCTCAGCACTAGACCAATAAGCAACATCCTGATCGATGGAGGAAAGATTGAAACTGTCAATGACTTCATCTTACTTGGTCCAAAATCAACACCCTTGATACCAGCAGTCAGGAGACGTCTTACACTGGAAAAATCTGCAATGAGGGACCTCTCCAAATTATTAAGGAGTAATTGCTGTCAGTTTGAGGGACCTCCTTTCTCTTGTACTAAGCACAGTCATTTTCTAGAAAGAAATACCACTGATAATATTTTAAGCTAAAATACATATTCTTAACAAAAAACATCAAACCAAAAAAAAAAAACACACCCAAAAAACAACCAAACTCACAGCCATGTAAAGTAACCCATTAAAAGTTATTTCAAAGAATAAAAACAGGATAATAAAATCATTAAAGTAAAAGTAAAGTAGAATCATTTCACTAGAACTTCTTTATGAGCTAATAGACTAGAAGTAGACTGGTCAGGCTTCATAAACATCAGATAAATTAGGCACCAAAGTCCATTAAATCTTCAACTTTTATGTTCCAGGTTTTAGCAAAAGAAGGGGGGGAAGAAGGCAATGATGAGGAAAATATACCATAACCTTTAGTAGAGGTTGGTCTGGAATAGT
>NW_006400297.1:270630-275282 GCF_000299155.1 Elephantulus edwardii
CACACACACACACACACACACATATATATATATACACACACACAGACATCTTGACATATCTATCTGTCTCAGTCAAGTATCTAATGAGTACTTACAGATGATGCTGGGTAGTCTGGGAAGGACTAAAATTGCTTTAAATACTATAAGATGCTTCAATCTAGTTGAAAAAATTAGGCATAAAACAATTAAAGCCCATGACAATGTATATTACAATAGTAAACCATGCAGTATCTACTACATATACAATATATATTGTGGGCTTTTGTGGGTTTTAATTATTTCATATCTAAGTTTTTTTTTCTTTTCAATAATGCTCCTCTATCTGATATACAAATGGGTAAATATATTCATTCTTTCAAGATTTTTCTTAAATGTTGCTTTCTAAGTTAGGCCTAGTCAGATTACTCTTTTTCAGATTGGATATGACGCCCCATACTACTTCTTCCTCGTGATCTGCCACTTCCTTTCTCTAATGTACATTCCCCCCAGCTCTTTTCTACATATACTGTATGGTTTATCAACTTAAATATCATGTTTATTGTTTATAGCAAATACTCTCTCCCTCTCCATAAAATATTAAAAGATCAACTCCACTAAGGCACAAATCATGACCTGTTTGCCCCCCACTACCCCCAGGATATGTACTTAATTCATGAGTTATAAGGACAGTACACACTCTGGAGACAAGGAGACAAATGATTTCTTCACGTAGCATGTATGGTGAACAAATAGAATTAAAAGCAGATGAGGCATTTAATCACAAGTTTAAAAATTTACCATTTATCTCATGTGTTTGCCTGGGATATTTACTGTGATGTTTCAAAATGGCAATAATACAGATTCATTAGAGGGAGGTGACCCAGGTGGTCTATAGCTTCAGGATGCACGGAGCAGTCACTTTCTCTGAGAATCTGAAAAAAGTTTCAGCTCTTCTCCACGGGAAAATATGCACAGTTCCAGAATATAGCATTTTTTTTATACAATTTCAGGAAATTCACAGGCTCCCTGAGGGGTTAAAGTCTTGGAATTCAGAGCAGTAGGAGTGGAAATAAAGTCGTTAGGAGACAGGAAGCTATATTAATGAGGAAGGAAGTTAAAGGTCATAAAAACATACCCTCTCTGATAAAAGAAAGAAGAATGAGATCTTAGGTTAAGAGACAGAGATAATAAGCAGTTAGGACAACTAAAATAATAATAAGATAATAGAGATTTGGGAATCTACTCAGGGCAGACAGGATATGGAATAAGAACAGGATATGGAGAAGCCACTCTACAGCTTCTAACTTTTCAATATAAGGACTTTTTCTGCTTTCCCCTTGCCATTAATACAACTATGCCTTGATGTTTTCCACTTTAAGTGATTGACCACGAATTATCAATATCCTCTGTGGACTTCGCTCATCCTTTATATTCGATTGTTACTGTTTCCTGTCTCGAGCCCACTTTTCACCCTCACACCCTATTCTTGGGCAATTTTATTCACTCAAATGGCTTCAAACTATATCCCTTCTTTAATGAATCCTTAATCCCTGTACCAGATTTGAGTTTGGACTGCTATGGAGTCTAAGTTATAAGCCACAGAGGCTAACTGAAACCGAAAAGAAAATTTTGAAAGAAATCCTCTTTCATTCCCAGTATTGCTATTGAGCTGAAAACAGAGCTTAGACAATTAATTGAAAGAGACTATAGTAGTTCAGAAACATTAGTTCAGAGTTAGATTCTTGTACCCAATCACCGGACATTTCCGTTTGTATTATCAGTATTTCATCTTAGGAACTGAGTGTTGTTGCCATCACCAGGAAGAATTCTCTGCCACCCTTGTTTATTTGACTCCCTTAATCAGTCTCAAAGATAATTAATTCAGTCTCAGACGGATGCATCTAATTGGTTAAACTTAGGTCATGTGTATCGATTTTAGCTGTAAAAAGGGAGCTAGAGTGAAACTCCTACAGTGGTGAATTTTCTACCTATGAAATCAGGAGCATTGAGGAATTGAAATAAAGGAGAAAGAAAAGGAAAAAGAAACAACTATCCGCCAGTTATATTTACACCATTTTTCATACACCTTCATTTCAATTATCCACAAATCTTTTAAACATTTCGTGTAAAAAATGAAATCTTCATCCTTGATTACAAATTTTTCTTTTCCTCCTCTCTTCCTTTTATCAAATTGGGTTCCTCATTTCTTCCACCATAACCACTGGCTCTTGTTCATCAGTAACTCCCTGAAATATTTCAGTGTTGACAAGTTTTTTGGAACAGTGAGTTTGTATATCCTCTCCATCTTCTTTTGACACCTCGTGCATTATTTAAGATTGTTCCATAGGTTCTCTCTGTATTGCAACTCAGGGCTTGTATTTGTTTTTCTGTTCCTTCAGCTTCAGAAATCCTGAGATTCCTTATTCTCCAACTTCAGCTCTTTGCACATTCTATTATAGTACTTTGCTTTATCTTCTTGAGTTGCCCTTGAAATCTGTTCATCTCTTTACTTCTATCTCTCTTCACTTTATTTTGGTTTCTTGATGCTTTCATGCAATTTTCAGAGTTTATTCCGACAGCCATTTGGTCTTTCTCCTCTGTATGTAATGACCTTCTGCTCTCTTCGTGGAGGATATCCTTGATGTTATCCCACAATTGATCTGGTATTCTAGCATTTGTGTTCAATACTTCAAACCTATTCTTTTTTTTATTAAATTTTGTTAATTTTAATGAACATTTACAGAGATTTTGGGCTTCCATTCATTCATTGTTGCACTATTTTCTCTACCCTCCGCCCCCCAGTTCATTTCCCTTCCCCCCGACCAGGAAGTCTGTTTTAATTGCCCTATTGCCACAGTGCTTGTCAAAGCCAGTTCTGATTAATCTCCTTTGTCAGTGTGTCCTTTGCCATTCCCTATCACTCCTCCCTGAGAGAGACTTCACCCTGATTCAAAAGGAAAAGGCAACTGCATATTCTCTTAGCTACTTCCTGCTGAAAAGGGACGCTGTGGGTTTCAGGGTGAAGATCTTCTCTCACTACTTTAAAGGACCCCTTTGGAAGTAGGAAACACGAAGACTGTTGTGGAGACTGATTTTGGAATTTAGATGCACTGTTATCAATTGTGCTTAGCCATACATGTTCATATCCTTGAAGATGTATCATGAAAGTGTTGCAGCCTAGAAGACACAAATTTAGCTAACAAGTTAAAAGTAGATGAGTCAAAAATTAAAAGCAATAATATTCAAAGTAGAGGTTCTAATAGTGCCACAAATCAAGTTACAGAGGGAAGTTAGTTCTTAAAATAAAAGGCCTATTGACTAGCAATTTGTCTATTATAGCATAAAGATTAGGAACCACAAAACGCAGAGGCTCAACTATGTCATTTATTGTTCTTAGGTCCTGGACCAAATTCCATCTACAACTGGGTTGTTTACAGCTTGGAAGTCCGCATGCAAGGCAGAGGTGAAATAAGGAACTGCTTATGAGGTTTTCCATCAATTCCAACAACTAAGAAATAGGGAGAAGAGTTGGGACCTCAGAAGGCTTTTGGGACCAAATAGTAGGTTCTTGTGTCCAGGAGAAAATGAATATACTTACCAGTAATGTTGATGCTCACCCACAGCCCTTCTGGGAGGATCTAAATCATTGAAGCGTCCTCCTTTGTTTCCAGCTAGGAGCTGAGGCCTGTCAGTCCTGTCAGCAACGAGGACCTTATGTGGACCACCCTTGGCCAAGTGACCTTCAGGTCCACACTTAAAGCAAATGAGTGGGAGCTTCCTCTCTACTCCCTTGCCTATCTGTGGCTCTCGTCTGTGACACTGTCTACTGAAGTGGCCCTTTGGGTGGCACTGTACATGAGTAATACTTCCTTTTCCTGACACAGGCCCTAAAATGGCAGCAAATAGCTGCCCAAATAATTTTGGCCATTCTCTGGTCTTTTCTCTTCCCTCTAGATCCCAGTTGTTAAAAGGGGGAAAAATTTGAACAAAGGTATACCAAATAATTTTGAACATTAAAATCTTTTAAGCTTAAGGCTAGAAATATTAACAATATCATCATTTCCAATCCAGAGATACATGTTCCAATGCATTTCCTATTTTCCATAAATGGTTTTGGTAAGAGGAATATTGTAAATGTGGATACATTTCCACTATTCCTCCTCCATGTAATGATATAGTGTTATTAGCATGAGCAGTTATAAATTCATTGCCATCCTTTCTCTAACTTAATTATTTTATTTAAATTTGATATTCATTTCAGTAAAAATTTACAGAGGCTGTAGAGTTCCATTCATTCATTGTTGCACATTTGTCCCCTCCTAAGGCTCCCGCCCAGAACACTACCCTCTTCGAAAAGTACAAGAAAAATACTTTCATTGTTTTACAAACCCTCCCCCAGGTCCACTCCACCATGTAGCCGACACTCTAGACTCCTGTCATGACAGAAATACCTAATCACATCTCTTTTAAACAGTTTTCTCCCTCCTCTGTTTCAGTACAATATACATTATTGAACCCATCTTACTCAGTCTCTCTCTAACTCCAAGGTCAGTCCTATTCTACAACAGTGGCACTATGCAATATTTGTCCTTTTGTGACTGGGATATTTCACTCAGCATGATGTTCTCCAGAGTCAACCATTTTGAATAATATTGCATGAGTTCCTTGTTTTT
>NW_006400297.1:275382-296198 GCF_000299155.1 Elephantulus edwardii
TTTAATTATTCAGTATCTCTGTTGAGTTTTTTTCTGGTAGTTCTATCTTGTCTTGAGAGGGGTGTATTGCAGTCTCTGAGCACTATAGTAGTGTTGTCTATTTCCTTTTTCAGTTTTGTTAATGTTTGTTTTATGTATTTTGCTGGTCTTTCATTTGGTGCATAGATATTTATTATTGTCATGTCCTCTTGTTCTATTGACCATTTAAGCATTATCTAGTGACCTTCCTTGTCCTATGTGATGGTTTTTACATTAATACTTATTTTGTCAGAGATTAACATGTCTACTCCTGCCTTTTTCTGGTTGCCATTTGCTTGGTATATTTTTCCCCACCCTTTTATTTTTAGCCTGTCTTTATCTTCATTTTTCAGGTGTGTTTCTTGTAGACAACATATTGATCGATTTTGGTTTTTTATTCAATCTGCTACTCTCTTTCTCTTCAGCGGTGCATTTAAACCATTCACATTCAGTGCGACTATTGAGAGGCTAGGTTTTATTGCTATCATTGTGTTGAGTTATTTTTGGTATTGTTGCTATTTACTTTGGACCATGCAGCTTTCTGTGGTATGTCTGTAAGAAGGACATCTCTGAGTCTTTCCTGCAATGATGGCCTTGTTTTTACAAACTCTCTTAGGTTCTGCTTTTCTGGGAATATCTTGATCTGTCCTTCATATTTGATGGATAATTTTACTGGGTACAGTATTCTTGGTTGACAGTTGTGTTCGTTGAGTGTTTGATATATGTCCTTCCACTCTTTTCTTTCCTGCATGGTTTCTGCTGAGAAATCAGCACTTAATCTTATCTGTTCTCTCTTATAGGTTACTCTTTGTTTCTCCTTTGCTGCTTTTAGGATTCTCTCCTTCTCTTTGGTTCTGGTAAATTTAACTATGTTATGCCTTGATGGTTTTCTTTTGTGGTTTAATGTATATGGTGTTCACTGAGCTTCCTGAATACATATTCTGTCATTCTTCATTATGCCTGGGAAGTTTTCCTCTAGTAATTCTTCCACAACTTTTTCTGTGCCTTTACTTGCTTCTTCCTTTTCTGGGATTCCAATGATGCACATGTTATTTCTCTTGATGGTGTTCCACATTATTCTTAGGTTTCCTTCTTTTTCCTTCTATCTTGAGTCTACTTTTTGCTCTAGCAGATCAGTGGTGGCAATTCTGTCTTCAATTTCACTGATTCTGTGTTCCATCTCATTAATTCTGCTCATATGTCCCTCCATCATGTTGACAGCTTCTGAAACATTGGACCTTATATTTTAAATAGTGGATTTTTTTTCCAGCGCCGCTAATGCCTCATTTGTTTTCTCTGCTATGTTCTGCATTTTTTTTTAGCTCCTCCTGGTTTTTGCTTGTAGTACCTTGTAATTCATCAAGTTTGTCTTTCATTCATTGGATATATTCAGTCACTTCTCTTTTAAATTCTGTGTCAGAAAGTTCCATCAGACTTTCTGGCTTCAGGGAATCCACTGATACTGTGTCACCCTTTGTGAGTGACTTCTTGCTTTGGTCTTGTGTATTGTGTGGGATAGTTTGCTTTCTTCAAGGCATTGATATGCTCTTGATCTAAAGACAATGCTCTTTAGATCAGTTGGGCTGCTCCCCAACTTGTGCGTTTCTCTGAACTTCTGACTTCACAGAAATGTCAGTTCAGACCTGCGAGGGCAATCTCTTGTTGGTAAGACAGGTCAAGGTGCTCCCAATTAAAGGCAAGTTGATTCCCCAGACATGTAGACACTGGTGTGGATCCAAATGGGGTGAGGCAGGCCCGGGGTTGAGGTGATTGTAAGGGCAGGTCAAACACTTGGGGGACCTTGTTCAAACCTCTGCAGTCTGAGTGTGCTCATGATTGGGGTCGCTACTCAAATTCCTGCTGTCCATTTCCTACCCAATGGTTTTATCAGTGTTCCCTGCCTGGTGGCACTTATGCAGGTGCCCTCACACAACAGCCCCTGCTCCAGCAGATTCCTGGATCCAACATGACTCAAAAAGTCAAGGTCAAATTCCCACCAACCCACTAGCCTCTGCCTGGTCTGCAGAGTCCACAGAAGCCAGCCAGTGGCTGGCTCGTTTCTGGGCAGTTTGGTGTAGCCCAGGAGAGCTTGGCCAAATTCCTCACCAGTGGGCACGCCCTTAAGTGCTCTCCCAGGTAATTAGCAATGCCCCAGTAAACCGAGTCAGGATCCTACCAGTCTTTCTCCTGCCAGATTAGTTCCACAGCACCTCGGCTGATAGCTCTGGGTGATGGCTGGATCTGCTGTGGTACCCTGAGGTCACAGGGCTGTGGTGGGGGCTGAGGTGTGTGGTTGTGGATCAAACCTATTCTTTAAATGGTTTTTACATTCAGATGGGATAGCTTCAAGGTTGTCTATTTGTTTAGTGGACTTGTTTTCATTCTCTTCAGCTTCAATTTGAATTTGCATATGAGTAATTGATGGTCTGCTCTACAGTCAATACCTAGCCTGGTTTTAACTATTGCTATTGAGCTTCTCTACAAATTCTTTTCTCAGACGTTGTCAATCGGATTCTTGTGTCGTCTATCAGATGAGGACCACTTGTATTGTCATTGCTCATGTTTATTAAAAATGATACTTGTGGTGAATAAGTCATTGAATATACAAAATTCACTTATTCATACTCCAACCTCATTTCTGTCACCATGTCAGATATTTTCAAACTATCATTCCTTCTTCATTGCTTCCAACTTTTGCATTCTAGTCACTGACTATCATGAATGCATCTTGATTGCCTGTTTGGTCAATTTCAGACAATAACAATTAGAATCCTCACACATATAGTCACTCAAACCACCAAACTGAGAGCTATTCTACCTCCTTTTTAACATTTTTTATTTTATATTGGTCTGCAAAGAAAATGTGTGTACATTGTGTTTCACTCACATTATCTACGTCCCTTTTTAAAGCAACTAGCTGTCACGTCCTGTTGATTATACTTTATGTTTCTCAAATGTTTCTCCTTTGGAGATGGCCCTCTGCCATTACCTCAAATTAAAAATGTATCACTTCTTTCCTAGACCATCACAGTAGCTCCATAACTATTCTCCAAGCTGTCACGATCTCTCCATAACACATATCAGAGTGATTATTACATCTGTGATGGTATTTTTTTTACTGAATATGCCTCCTGGTCCTCTTGTTCCAGTTTCTTCTGCCATCTTAATGCTATATTTTCAGGTCATCTGAAAATCGCTCTGTGGGAAAACCATCTTGGAGTAGATAGGATTAAGCTGTATCATTACAATCCCAGAGGTCCATGTCTGCCTTTTCTCACCTTGTGATCAGGAATGCTAACTCGTCAGTGCTTCCCTATAAAACTGACTCTTAGAAAAGAGTAAACTGAAAGGAAACAAAGACATATATTTAAATTCTTACCAGATAATCCTGAATTCTCTAAAGTTTTAAAGTAGGATGGTGCTGATTCTCATGGTAGAGTTAAGAGTGTGGCAGCTAGTTCCTTAGGTTCTTCAGGTGCCCCTAGGGGAAATCCCGTACTTGTTGTGTGCCATCAGTCAGAACTGACTCATAGCTGACCCTCCAGCAGGTTTTCAGAGGCAGTAAATTGCATGAGAGATTTCCCAACACTGCATGGTTCAAAATTAGGAACAGAGTGCATCAAGGATGCGTTCTATCTCCATACCTTTTCAGTCTTTATGTGGAACAAATCATTCAGGAGGCTGGGCTTTATGAGGACAAATGTGGCATTAGGATTAGAGGAAGACATGTCAATATCCTGAAATAAGCAAATGAGAAAACCTTTCTTGCTGAAACTGAGGAGGACTTGAAGCACTTGCTGCAGAAAGTCAAGGGCTATAGTCTTCATTATGGATTGAGGCTCAACATCAAGATGACAAACTCTCACCACTGGGCTAATTGGAAGCACCATTATAGGTGAAGAAGAAAATGAGGTTGTTAACAATTTCAGCTTGCTTGGCTCCACAATCACTTGTGGCACCAGCAGTCAGGAAATCAAAAGACGATTTTCACTTAGAAAACTTGCAGTCAGGGACCTCTCCAGAGTACTGAGAAGCAATGATGTCAGTCTGTAGACAAGGTGTGCTTGATCTAGGCCATGGTCTTCGCAATTATTTGCTATGTATCAGAAAGCTGGACAATGATTGAGGATGAGAGAAGAAAAATTGATGCCTTTGTGTTGTAGTGCTGGAAAAGAGTCTTAAACATACCATGCACTGCCAAGAGAACAAACAGGTTTGTCTAAGAGAGGGTGAAACTAAGTTTCTCCTTAGAGGCTAGGACTTTGAAGCTCCATTTCACAAACTTTGGGCAGGTGGCCAGGATGGACCAGTCCTTAGAAAAAGGACATCATGTTTGGAAGGGTGGAGGGAGAGTGAAGAGAGGAAGACCCCAGATGAGATGGATTGACAAAGTAACTGGGGTTATGAGGATAGATAGGTTAGAGTCAGTGAGACTGGATCAGGATAGGACAAGGTTTGGAGCTGTTGTACACAGGGTTGCTATGAGTCACAGACAACTTGGTGGCACGTAACAATAACATGGAGCTCCAAGTAATAATAAACCTCTGTATAGCAGAACCAAACTGCCTGATCCTTGGCCACCCACACATTCACTGCTGTGCTTGAGCTCATGGTTGTAGCAATGGTGTCTGCATGCTTCATTGAAGACCCTGGGTTTTTTTTTTCCACCTCTACTTCACCACCCAAGATGTCTTTCTCTCGAGACTGGTATCCTCAAAGTTTCATGACCCTCACTCATAAGAAACAGTCTGGCTATGTTTCTTCCAAGACAAATTTGTTTATTCTTTTAGTAGTTTATGGTACAGTAATATTCTTCGCCAACACCACAATTCAAAGGTGTAAATTCTTTGGTTTCCTTCCACGTTGCACTTCGGCTAGCCTTGTGACACTCTCTAACCAATAGAATTTGAAAGGGGGAAAAAACCCTGACTTAGAGATGAGGTTAAGTCTTGATAAACTGGTAACTTCTTCCACTTTTGTGTTCGGGGGAATCTGAGATGCTACATTAGAAGTGACATGAAGCTTGTGCAGTGTGATGATGAAAGTTAGAGGTGTGGAGCTCTGGTGGCCTATTGGTAAGAAGTTGCCCTGACAACTCAAAGGTACATGGTTCAAATCTCCCAGGTGCTCTGTACTAGAAATATATGCCATCTTCTCCTTTGTAATTTACAGCCTCTGAAAACCCATTGGAAGGCCAAATATGGGCCAATTCCAATCCAACGGCACATAACAGCAACATAATAGAAGTGTGCTACCCTGCTGGAACAATCACATGGAGATACTTGATGGAGAGGTCAATATGGAAAGAGAAGCCTTGAGACTACCTGGGGAAGAGAGACAATGGCACTCAACTGATACAGGACCTCAGCTCTCCCCAATTTTCAGCTGTCTCCATCAAGCACTAGTCATATGAGTGAGATAATTTGAGTGTTCCAGTCCAATCAAGGTGACCAAAGCCCTGGCTGATAGCCTATAGAGCAGAACTGCCTAAATGAGCCCATTCAATCTGCTGAATTATGAAGATGCAATAACGCGTGTTGTTTAAAGCCACTAAGTTTGAAGTGGTTTGTTACACAGCAATAGATAACTAAAGTAGACATCATTGATTGTATGTGTGCAGTCTTATTTAGTTATTCATTTAACTGAATTCCACTTCCAGGCATTTAGTAGGTTTCTCTATGGGTTTTTCTAGTTCACAGTCAGTACAAGACTTTGATTTCTTTTTAAAGGATAGACTCACTTAATGGCCCTTATCAATAATTGAAGCACAGAAAAAGTGCACACAAAAGAACCACGAGCTTCAGGCTATAAATCCAATTAGTTAGATTTCTCCTGCTCTTTTCTCCATAAGACTTAACATAGCACAATTACCTTGGCTTATGAAGATAGTCGTTTAGGGCTCTGAAGTAGATGTTCATCAAACTCCCTTGTCAAGAACTGGGACAATGACTATATAGGAGAAGATGAATAAAGGTCTAATTCTTTAGGATATTATTAAATAATAAGAAAAAATTAAAAGGTAATAAGGTTAGATAATGCTGGAATACATTTAAGATTGCAATCATTTGACCTACTGTTACCTGCATTGTCTTGGCATAAACAGAAAAGAACTATTAGTAAGGAAACCGTGTGTTTCCCAATTCCCTCTGCATACAGATGTGCCTGCATGAGTTTTTACTACTAATAGAATATACATAGAAGTAATGTGCTAACATATTTTAAGAAGTAGCTATGCCTTATCAAAAGATAGGGTGCATTTGGAAAATCTGGTGTCAAGGAACTCTTCAAGGTGCTAATGAACAACAACAAGAATAACAAACTCCAAATTTGTCAATTTAAAGACAACGTTGCACCTAATTCAAGCCATGCACTTTTCATCTATCTGTTATACATCTGAAAGTTAGGTTGTTAATAAGGATGACAAAAGAAGAATTGATACCTTTGATTTGTGGTTTTAAAGAAGAGTACTGAATATCCCATATACTGTTAAAAGAACAAAGAAAGATGTTTTAGAGAAAGTGCAACCAGTGTGCTCTTTGGAGGTAAGGATAGTAAGGCTTCATTATACATAATTTGACCATGTTGTTAGGAGGGACCAGTCACTGGAAAAATATATCATCCTTGGAGAAGTGGAGAGTCGATGAAGGAAAGGAAGACCCTTAAAAGGATAGACTGACACAGGGGCTGTAAGAATAACCTCAAGTATATCAGAGATGATAAGGATGGCATAAGATATGACAAGGTTTAGATTAATTGTTTATATATGGCCATTATGAGACATAGTAAAACTGACAGCATTAAACAACATGCCTTTTCCAAACTCCCTTTCTGCTTGCCCTGATATTATTGGCTACAGTGAGCCAATTGTCAACGTGTGATGTTCTAGAACATTTTTTTATTGGCTGATTTTTCAGCAATAGATTATCAGACTTTTCTTCCTAGGTTGTCTTAGTTTGGAAACTCTTCTGAAGCCTGTTCAGCAGCATCATAAGATCACACAGGTCTTCACTGACAGATGGGTGGGGGCTGCACAAGCAGTGTTTTGGCCAGGAATCAAACTGCGTCTCTCATATGGAAGAAAAGAAGTCTACCCTTAAACCTATAATTATTGTTATTGTTGTGTGTTGACAAGTTGGAACTGACCTATAGCTGGGTTTTCAGAGCGTAGGAAGAGATTGCAAATCTTTCTGTCATGAAGCAGCTGGTGGATTTGAACTGTGTGTCTTTTAATTGGCAATGCACGTCCGTACCACTAAGCCACCAGAGATCCATAGAATCTATAAGCACACTTCATTTATATTTGAAAACAAAACAGAACAAAAATCTCAAACCAACGTACACATCCTATTGCCACTGAGTCAAGTCCACCTCATACTGACCCACTACTGGGGAAACCCCCTATCATTCTCCCATGGAAAAATTGATAGGCTTGAACAATTAACCTTTTTTTCTTTTATAATTTTATTTATTTATTTATTCATTCTTTTTATGTGTGTATCATCAAATTGGATCTGACTGGTACAGGAGGCGATTGTTCCTCCTTCTTCAGCAGAGTATCTGGTGGATTTGAACTGTGCACCTCTGGGATTGCAGTGCAGTTTCCTGCCACTAGGCCACCAGAGCTCGCCAAACAATTAACCTTTTGATGAGTAGTCAGTTAAGTTACACACTTGGCTGGGTGTCAATGACTTCAACATCCTAATAAATGGTAGAACTCTCAGATAGAAGAAAAGGGGACATCCAGATCATGGCAAAGAGGCAAGCCATTCATCAGCTAATGATACCCACCTTGAAATATTTGGTGGGAGAAATCACGCTCTGCTGTGTTGTTGTTGTTGACTACCATCGAGTCTGAACTGACCCATAGCTGACCCTCCAGCAGATTTTCAGAGATAGATAATCACCCAGGAGGAGAGGGGTATTTGTTACAACGGTAGTATTTCCCAAATTAAAAGAAATGTTTTTCCATTTGAAAATCCACTTTATTTTTTCAGAAATAAGATCAGTAATAGAAACTGTCGATAAGTTCATTAGTTTTCCTTAGTCTGTTTTCACATCTATAAATGCAGCCAATGCCATGATCTTCATAGAATCAGTGTCAGTAATAAGTGAAATGTTAGAGTATTTCATTTACTGAGATGCCATATGCCAGGTTCTGTGCTAAGCACTTTTACATACCTCACCTAATCTAATAATCTTAAGAAATCAGTTCTATTAGTCTTCTTATGAAAAGCCTGAAGTTTATTGAGGCTAAGTACTTGGCTGACTTTACCTATTTAGAAATGGCACAGTCAGGATTTAAACTTAGGCAGTCTGACCCTTCAAGCCACGTGCCTAAACAGTAGCCCTACACTAATTAAGACTGTATGAAACATCCAACATAGTGCCTGACACACAGTAAACATAAAGTTTATTTCCCCCTTTCCTCTTTGGCCGAAAGAAGTAATACTAAGCTTAAGTATAAATATTTACCTAAGTACTAAATAAAAATTTACACACACAAACTTTACACAAAGTTATTTTTATTTGCACTTATAGTCCATGTTTGGTATGCATGAATTAACCATCAAGTAGAATTGACTCACATCCTCTTAGCATCCACAGAATTCTCCATTATCTCAACCGCAGAGGTGATTATTTTGTGCTGATAGCCCAATTGCAATTGCATGATCAAAAAGAGCAGCAAAAACGCTGAAGATATGAATCCCAAAATGACTAATTCATTCTACAGTTGCTTGTAAAACATTCATGTCATCGACCAGCTGCAGGAAAATTGACTGAAAACCCAGCTAAGGATGGACATTACTACAGGAAGTACAGAAATACTGGGTCCCTAAAGTCTCTCTCATTGCATTTAATATACCACATATTTCTTGAAGCAAATGAATTTAAACATCCAATATAAGGCACAGCTTAGAAATAGACTGACCTTTATAGTTTTGGTTGTGCAATATTTTATATACCTGAAATAGAAAAAAAAATGGCAAAACTATAGTGGGAAATACCAGTGCTTTCTCTAACGTTGTATCAGCTATTATTAGCTGATCTACAGAACCAAACTCAGAGTGCTTTTTCAGAGAACGTGCTGCAATTTCCCCCATTCTAATTGTTTTACCTAGAGTAATTTGTCTTTTGGGCTTTGGAGCTGCTGAACCACTTCTTTTGCCTGAAGTTTCATCAAGGCAATATGCTTAATCAATGTTTGCTGATGTTTATGGTCTAATGCATACTGACAGCAGGTGTGAAAAAAAAAGTAATTCCCCATCTGCATAAAAATCTTCCTTAAATTCACCAGCATGCTGTTTTGCTGTAATTTTAGCAGACAGGTGATTTTTCATGGCACCTTCATGAGTTGCTTTTCCTCCCTATAGCTGGCTTCATTTCCCTACCTGCTGTTTCCAGAGCTGTGGCCCTGTTTTCACCACTGTGTGGTAGCTCCTCTCTGGCTATCTACTTGGCTTGTTGGTGAACTCTACCTAGATTTTGATGTAGTGGTCCAGAAAATGGGCTCTGTCCCTGAGTAATTTAGAAATGGTGGCTAGCTTGTCATTTATGTCAAGTCCCAGGTGGGCTATGGATTGTGCCTTTTGAATAACAGCAAAGATCCTGAAATAGCTTCATTGACCAAAAGGATCTATTTCCAATACCATACAACAGAAGATAATTTAACCACGGGAAGCCTATTAACCTTAATGATAGTCACTGGGCTAATTACCCATGAAGGCCTTGGAAATGTGCCTCTAACTACAGCTTCATCATCCTTTGTTTACTAAAGCAAGGGAAGTGACTCACCTCTCTGCTCCCTATCAGGGAAGGGTAGTGTGTAAACGGAAGATAGTGGACCATGCTTCAGGCATGCACTTTTCACTATGGTTTCTTCATTTCAGTGGCCTTAAACTTGACTTGCCAAAGGGGACGGTTTATCATCCATTTCTGCTAGGGGAGGGAAGGGTCTGGTATTGATTCCTCTGGATTATACTTTCGTTTCCTGATCTAAGAATCATGTAAGCTTTACTGTAGATCTTACATTTTTAAGTATGCAATGTCAAAGACATCTTCCTCTGTAGATTACTCCTGTCTTTTTAGACTTGGCGGGGAATTGAAACTGAAGCCACATTTCTTTGAATCTCTGGTAGCTACAACCAATGCACTAAAAGTGAATCACAGTGTTGACTGTTTAGTTCACTTGTTCTCTCTCTCTCTCTCTCTCTCTCTCTCTCTCTCTCTCTCTCTCTCAAATACATATATCCCTTGTAAGCAGAAGCACTTCAAGGATTCCAACAGGATATCATGCACGTTTTAAAACATGACTGAGCTATGTATACACACTGCTTTCCCCCCCACACCAGTTTATTCCAAAATTCGAATGCAAATTTGAACAAATTCTTTCCATTTCCCTTACTCTCCTACCAATCAAATTGTACAATGATTAATCCCCACTTCCCCTGTACATCCACATCCCTCTGATTTCAGCTTCTCTCACCCCTCCTGGATTCTTTTACTCATTCTACAATAACGGTTTTATACAATATTTGTCCTTGTGGGACGGAGTTAGTTCACTCAGCATAATGCTTTCCAGTCCCTCCCATGTTATTGCTCCTGAGTACACCATAGTATTCCATTGTGTGAATGTACCATAATTTCTCAATCCATCCATTTGTGGTTGGACTCTTCTCCTCTACCATACATTATTTTTGAGACACTACACATGAAGGTCTTGCTACATCAGCTTTAAAAGGGTAAGGAGAATTAAAAAAAAGAAAAAGGGAAAGGAAGAATAAAGAGGATGGGGGTAGCTATCTAACCCCTGGGAGGATCAGATATTGGTCTGTAGTTTCTTTCTTGGTAATATCTTTGCCTGGTTTTGGTATTAGGGTTATACTTGCTTCATAGAATGGCTCTGGAAGTATTATTTCTTTTTCATTTTCTTAAAATAATTTTAGAATTGGTGTTAAATCCTCTCTGAATGTTTGGTAGAATTCAATTATGAAGCCATCTGCTCCAGGACTTTCCTTATAGGAAGTCTTTGAATGACCTTTTCAATTTCTTCTTTTGTGATGGGTCTGTTCAAGTGTTTTATATCTCTCCTTGTCAGTCTGGGTAGGGGATATATTTCAAGGAATTTGTCTGTTTTCTCTAGGTTTTCAGATTTATCAGAGTGTAGTTTTTTATAGTATTCTGATATTATAAATTTAATTTCTTCTGGTTCTATTGTGATGTTACCCAAATAATTTCTTAATCAAGTCATCTGTGTCTTTGCTTTATTTTTCCTTTTGTTAAGTTTGCCAGTAGTTTGTCAATTTTATTGACCCTTTCAAAAAACCAATTCCTGGTCTTATTGATGGTTTCAATTGTTTTTCTGTTTTCTATCTCATTGATTTTGGATCTTGTCCTTATAATTTCTTTTCTTCTACAGGCTGTAGGATTAGATTTATTGAAGGTGTTGAGTTAGATCATTGATTCTTCCTCTTTCTTCCTTTTCTATGTGTGTGCCAATCTCTACAAACTGCCTTAGCTGTGTCCCAGAGGTTTTGATATTTTCATTTGTTTTTAAGGAACTTCTTTATTTCATTCTTTATTTCTTTTATAACTCAGTCATGTTCTAACAGAGAGTTATTTAATTTTCAAATGGGTGGTTTTGTAAGCTTTACTATCCTGTGGTTAATTTTTAGTTTTATGGCATTGTGGTCTGAGAAGATACTTTGTAATATTTAAATGTTTTCAAATTTGTTAGGCTTGCTTTGTGTCCTAATACATGATCGATTCTCGAGAATGTACCATGTGCACTTGAGAAGAAAGTGAATTAAGTTTTAGTTTAGTGCAATACCCTGAATATAAGTTGGCTGATTGTATAATTTAGATCTTTTGCATCTTCACTGAGTTTCTTTTGAGTTGACCTAAAGCAAATAGAATAATTCACCATTGTATGCAGAACGGATCATTTTGGAAGCACGGTTTTTTGAGGAGGATTGTGAAGATTGGAGGAAGACTCATCAACAACCTACAATATGCAAATGACACAACCTTGCTTTCTGAAACTGAAGAGGACCTGCAGCACTTGTTGTAAAAGGTCAAGGACTATAGTCTTTGGATATGGATTGAAGCTCAACATCAAGAAGACAAAGATTCTCATCACTAGGTCAATTGGCAGACCCATGATAGATGGATAAGAGATTGAGGTTGTTAACAATTACAGCTTGCTCGGCTCCGCAATCAACACTCTTTATTCCAGCAGTCAGGAAACCAAAAGATGAATTGCATTGGGAAAATCTGCTGTCATAGACCTCTCCAGAGTGCTGAAAAGCAATGATGTCAGTCTAAACACAAAGATGTGCCTAATACAGGCAGATACTAAATTAATTTTTCCAGGAGATTGAAAAGGAAATGGTCAAATTTATTTGGAAAGGCAAGAGACCCCAAATAAGGAAAAACATTTCTGAGAAACAAAAATGAGGTGGGAGGCATAGCACTCTCTGACCACAAAACCTACTACACAGCAGTAGTAACCATGGTACTGGTACAGTGCCAAGCACATAGATCAGTGGAACAGAATTGAGAACCCAGAAATAGACCCAGCTATCTATAGTCAACTGATAGTCGTCAAGGAAATAAAACCTATGGAATGGGGAAATGACAACTCTGCAAGAAATGGTGCTGGCAAAACTAGAGTGCTACCTGAAAATAGCTGAAACAGGATTCATATCTCCCATCATACACAAAAATCACCCCAAGGTGAACAAGAGACATGAGAGTAAAGCTCAAAACCCTAAAGTTCTGGAGACAAATGGGGATCATGCTTAGAAGCCCTAGTCTACAGTGTAAAGAGACTTCCAAATACAGCCAAAATTGCATAGTCTGAAGAGAATAAAATTGATACATGGGGCCTTCTAAAGATTAAATCCCTGTGTTTCTAAAAAACTTTTTCCAGCAGGGTGAAAAGAAAATCTAACAACTGGGAACAAACATTTGGTAATACCATCTCAACAAGAGTCTCATAATGTAAGTTTACAGAATACTCCTGGACCTACACAAGAAAAAGAGTAGTGATGCAGTTACTAAATGGGCAAAAGACAGGGAAAGAATTTTCACAGAGAAAGATATTTGAATGGCTAACAGACACATGAAGAAATGTTCCAAGTCATTGGCAATAAGAGAGATGCAATTCAAAACCACAATGAGATACCATCCCACTCTAGTAACAGTGGTAAACTTTAACAGGATAGCAAGTAGTAAATATTGGAGAGGCTGTGAAGAGATAGGAACTCTCATACATTTTTGGTGGGATTGTAAAATGGTACAACTATTCTGAAAGGCAGTTTGGCACTTCCTCAAAAAGCTGAACATAGAAATTCCATATGACCCAGGTATTCCACTGCTTGGAATATACCCTGAGAAAATAAGAACTGAGACACAAATGGAGAATTGTACACCAATTTTTATAGTAGCATTATTCACCATCTCAAGAATATGGAAATAGTTCAGATGTCCAACCACAACTGAATGGATTGAGAAATTATAGTACATTCATACAATGGAATACAACACAGCACACAGGAGCAATGATTTTGTAAATTACTGCCTAAGTTGGGAGGGACTGGAGAGCACTATGCTGAGTGAACCAACTCAGTCCCACAAGGACAAATATTGAATAAAACCATTATTGTAGAATGAGTTTGAGAATCCAAGGGGGGATAAAAGTAGAAGCAGAGGGATGAGGATGGGGGTGGGAATTAATCATGGGTTTGTACAATTTGATGGGTGGTGGTGGGGTGAGGGAAACTTGAAGAATCTAGTCTGAAAAACAATGTATTCTAGTTTTGTAAATAAACTAGTATATTGTTTTTTTAAAAGAGATAATTAAGCAGAGTTATGTGAGAGAAGTCTTAAAACAAGGTACATCAGAACCAATAGATGAACAAGATCAATTGTGTCAGCAGATCAAAGACAAGACCTAGCATAATAGAGAGTATTAACCATCTTCAGGGGAAACACATTCTACTCAATAGGGTGAATTTGAAAGTTTTTCTATGTTGATCAGAAGACTTATTTTGAGTCAAGATAAACTGAAGAAAGGAATTATATGTACCTAGAAGATCACTCAGGCTCTGGTGGCTTAGTGGTAAAGAGTTGTGATGTCAACTCAAAGGCATACAGTTTGAATCCACCAGCTGCAACTTGAGAGAAAGATGAGCAAAACCTGCTATACTATTTACTATCTCTGAAAATCCATTGGAGTGTTTAGCTATGAGTTGTTCATAACTCGACAGAAGATCGTTCACGTATTGCTATCAAGTCAATTCTGACACATAGCAACCACTCTCTATTAGGTTTCCACGGTGCTAAATCTTTTTTTTCTAATAATATTTTATTTTCATTGTAATTTTAACAAACATTCACAGAGTAGCTTCGAACTGTGTGCCTTAGGGATTGCAGCACATCTTCTTGCCACTAGACCACCAAAGCTCTCATTGTTGCACATTTTACCCCTTTGTTTTCCCTTCCCCATCCCCCAGTTCACTTTTTTAAAAATATTCATTCATAGTTGCACAATTACTTACCTCCCCGTCCCAGGACTCTTTGTAATGATGTATCTCTTATTCTGTACTGTTCTCATATGTATAATGCCCTATTCTCCTCCCAACCCCCAATGTCAGACCTGCTTTATGACAGTAGTGCTATGCAGTATTTCCTTTTGTGACTGAGGTATTTCACTCAGTATGATGTGCTCCAGAGGAGACTGGACATTTAGGAACTGTGGAGCCACTGGCTAGATGCAAGCTTTTTTGATAATAACTCAACACACAATGCACAGCTTTGTTACCATAGCTTCTTGTGCAGAAGATATCTCACTCTTTTTTCTTTATCTGCTGTCAAGGCAGAACTAAATCATAGGATTCCAGAGGCTGTATATTCCACATGATGAAATTGTCTATATTTCTCCTTTCTGAGAAGCTGGTGGATTTGAGCTACATGACTTTGAGCTGGCAACATATCTCCCTATTCTCTAGGCTACCAGAGTTCCCTATCCAAAAAAACCCACAAAACTGTTGTTTGCTGTCGAGTCATACCTGACTCATAGCTGGCCCTTTAGTGGGTTTTCAGAAGCAATTCATCACAAGGAAGTAGATTGCCCATCCTTCTCTGCAGAATTTCTGGTGGATTTGAACCACGTGCTTTGGGATTGCAATGCAGCTTCTTATCACTAGGCCACCAGAATTAAGGAAAAGGTCAATTAACTTGTTAACTGGTGTTCTAGACATCTTTGCTACTGTTAGGTGCCACTATGTTAACTCTGTTATTCATAGCAATCCTATGTAGACTGTCCCACCCCACACCATCTTAATAATTACTACTGTGTTTGCTTCTTTGTTGAATCTACTGTACCAATGCATCTCCTTAATAATCTTTCTGTGTTTTACTGACCCGTTTCTTTGACAAGCACAAGTTTGCCTCAAGGAACTGGTCTGATAACATTCACAAACTGCATAAGACAGTGTTGCTATTCATCAAAGAGGCATTTTGGCTACACTTTTTCCAATACGTATGTGTTTGCATTTTTGGCAGTTAATAATATATGAAATCTTGTAGATGAACACCATTCTTAGGTCTTCCTTATACATTGTCCAACTTTCACATGCATGTGTTACTTGGGTCAAACACATATGGTCTCCGTAGTGACATTCTTGACCTTTAGCACTTTAAAGAGGTCTTTTTTCTTTTATTTTATTAATTTTAATGAACATTTACAGAGATTTTGGATTTTCATTCATTCATTCACTGCTGCACTTTTTTCTTTACCTGCCTCCCCCCGAGTTCGCTCCTCTCTTTGAAAAGCAGAAGATAAACTTCTTCATTGGTATACAATCCCCCCAACACCTACCCTGCCACTCCCCGCTCCAAATGCACTCCACTTTACAACCTTAATTCTGGATACCTGTGATAATCATAATATGCTGTCATATATAACTTTTAAACTGTTCTCTCTCTCTCTCTCATCTGTTTCAATTCAGGTCTTTTGTATCAGATTAGCCACTTGTAATTTGCACTGTTTAATTACTTAACTTCTACTTTCATGGGCATTAATTGTGGATTCCAGTAAAATAAAATCTTTGACTCTTGACACTTACCCAATTGTAAAGAATTTTGAGTGAGTGTGTGTGTGTGTGTGTGTGTGAGCGAGAGAGAGAGAGAGAGAGAGAGAGAGATTTGTATTTAGAACTAAGCAGGTGGACTCAGTTTATTGTTGTTGTTACTATGTGCCATCATGCTGCCTGTGACTCATAATAACTTCATGTACAATAGCTCTAAACTCTGCCCTATCCTGAGCCAATCTTGCTGCCTCTGAGACACCTACCCTCATTTCTCCAGTTACTGCACCTCATCTTGGGTGTTATGCTGCCCCTTCATCCTTTTGAGCATGATGCTCTTCTCCAAGGATTGGTCCTTCCTGGCCATGTGCCCCAAGTATTTGAGATGGAGCTTCAAAATTCTTTCCTCTAAGGAGCAGCCTGATTTTACCCTCTCCAGAAAAGACCTATTTTGTTCTCTTCACAGACCACGGTATGTTCAATATTCTTCTCCAGCACCACAACACAAAGGTGTCAATTCTTCTGTCATCTTTGATCATTGTCCAGCTCTCTGATGCATAGCAAGTAATTGTGGAGATCATAGTCTGAATCAGGTGGATCTTAGTCTCCAGACGAACATTGTTCCTCTTCAGCGCTTTTGAAAAGTCCCTGACAGCAGCTTTCCTTCCCCACCACAGTTCATCTTTTGATTTCTTGACTGTTTGTGGAGCCAAGGAAGCTGAAATTGTTAACAACCTCAATTTTTTTTCTCCATCTAATTGGTCAAGGAGTGAGAATCTTTCTCTTCTTAAGCTTTAATCCATTTTGAAGACTTTTGTCCTTAACCTTCTGCAGCAAACACTTCAGGTCCTCCTCAGTTTCTACAAACAAAGCTGTGTCATCTGCATTACGTACTTTGATGAGTCCTCTACCAATCCTGATTCTACATTTCTCCTGATAAAGTCCAGCCTCTGAAATGATCTATGCTGCGTATAGATCGAAAAATTATGGGGACAGGACGCATCCCTGACACACTCCTTTCCTGATTTTGAACCATGCAGTGTTTCCTTGCTCTGTTCTGAGGACTGCTTAGTGGTTCACATAAAGTTTCACACAAACACTATCAAGTGCTTTGGGATTCCCATTCTTCTCAGAGTTAGCCACAATTTGTTGCAATCCACATAATCAAATGTCTTTGAAAAGTCAATAAAACACAGATAGATATTCCTCTGGTCCTCTTTGTTTTCTGCCAAAATCCATCTGACGTTTTTTCAATAATGTCTCTAGTCCCATAGCTTCTTCGAAACCCAACCTGTTTTCCTGGTGGTTCTCAGTCAATGGACGGTTCCAGTAGTTTTTAGATAATCCTCAGTAGGATTTTGCTTGTGTGTAATCAGTGATATTGTTCAAGAATTTCCACAATCTGTTGGGTCACTTTTTTTTTAATGGAAACAAACATGAATCTCTTCCAGTCAGTTGGACAGGTGTTGTCCTCCAGATTTCTTGGCACGACTTGATAAGCATGTCCAGGGCAGCATCTGTCTGTTGAAATTTGTCAGTTGGCTTTCTATCAATTCCTGGGGACTTGTTTTTCTGCAGCTCCTTCAGAACAGCTTGAAATTCCTCCTTCATCACCATTGCCTCTTGAGTTTATGTTGTTTCATGAAATTTTTCTGTGTCACTCAATTATTTTTGGTGCAGTGCCCCTGAATACTACTTCCAACTATCGATGCTTCCTGGATTATTCAGTCTTTTGTCCACCGCATCCTAAATTTTGCAACTCAAGGCTTGAAATTTGTTCTTCAGTTCTTTTTGCTTAAGAAATAGGGAACAAATTTGGCCTTTGGATCTTCCAACTCCAGCGCTTCGCACATTTCATTATAATAGTTTGATTTGTCTCCCAGAGACTTTTGAAATCTTCTGTTTAGCTCCTTAGCTTCCTTATTCCTTTTCTTTGCTTTGGCTTTTCAGCACTCTAGTGCAATATTCAGAGTCTCTACTGATGTCCACCTCAGTCTTTTATTATTCCTCTGTCTTTGCAATGACCTGTTGCTTTCTCTATGTTGATATTTTTATATCCTTCCAAAGTTTATCTAGTCTTCTTTCATTATGTTCAAGACTTCAAATATGTTCTTGAGGTGATTTTAAATTCAAGTGGAAAATATTCAAGATCAAATTTTGGTTCTTGGGGATTTAATTTTCTTTAGCTCTAGTTTGAACTTGCATATGAGTTGTTTATTGTCTGTTCTACAGTTTACATCAAAGTCAGGAGCAGGTTGAAAATAGGCCTTCTTCTTTCCATCTGGCCTAACCAAGGTGCTGACCTTGGCCATATCAATATTACAGAGCTTCTTTACAGCTTGTTTGATATGGTGCTTATTAGCTTTGACATCCACACTGAATACAAGTGTGTAAGTATATTTTTATCTTCTGTCTACTTCTTGGCTGACTAAGTGGTCAGGGGAAACTTGATGATGTCATAGTGGCCAACCTTGTTTCTGCTGGGGCTCTTTTCTGAGAGTACTTGGGCTACCTTCAAGAGTCTCAGTGTCTCAGGGCACCAGAAGGTAGGTGGTATGCAGATCTTCTTTTCTTTGTTGCTGTGGATGCCCTTCAGGACTGCCTTCTTGGCCTTTAATGGCTTTGCTTAGTGTTTGGAGGGGCAAGGGCTTCCATCTTTGCTTTCAGCACCATCTTGTAGAAAGCAGGCATTCTGTTGTCTTTATGTTGAGCATAATCCAAACTGAAGTCCACAATCTATGAGTCATAAGTAAATGCTTCAGATCATCTTAGTGTGCAGCAAAGAAGATTGTGTTGGCTATGCATAACTGAAAAATTCATTTCTTAATGAATCTGCCTCTAATCCTTATATTTTATCCTTTTCTGTTTTATATAATTAAGATTATTTAACAGGTTTATTATATTGTCCTATTTGTTTTAATAACATTTTTATTTTCTACTGGTTTACTCACAAAGTTTGTATACATTGTTTTTCACACCAGATCTTTCCCATTTCATTTACTCACCCCTCCATCTACTCTTCAAATTGTGCAACCCTATGATTAATTCCCTGCCTATCCTCCCCCTTTGGATCTTCATACGCATTTTATTAGTTATATTTCTATTTCTATAATAATGATCTTATACAGTATTTGTCCTTATGGGACTGAGTTAGTTCATTTAGCATAATGCTCTCCAGACACTTCCAAGTTAGGTAGTAATTTTCAAAATCATTTCTCCTGCATGTTGCATATCAAAAGTTTAGAGAATCCTGCTGGGCCTCCACAAGAAAAAGACTGATAACACAATTACAAAATAGACAAAAGACATGGAAGACTTTTCACAGAGAAAGATATTTAGACGGCAAACAGACATATAAAGAAATATTCAAAATTGTTGGCAGTAAGAGAGATGCCAATCAAAACCACAATAAGATACCATATCACTCCAGTGATCTGTGCCACTACTAGAACCTCTACTCGGAACATTATTGCTTGTTAATTTTTGACTCATGTACTTTTAACTTGTTAGTTAAATTTGTGTCTTCTAGGTTGCAACACCTCCATGATACATCTTCAAGGATATAAACATGTACAGCTAAGCACAATTAATATAAGTGCGTCTAAATTCCAAAATCAATCTCCATAATAGCCTATGTGTTTCCTACTGTCAAAGGGGCCCTTTAGAGTAGTGAGAGAAGATCTTCACCCTGAAACCACAGCGTCCCTTTTCAACAGGAAGTAGCTAAGAGAATATGCCACCCCCTTTTCCTTGTGAATCAGGGTGAAGTCTCTCCCAGGGAGGAGAGATAGGGAGCAGCAAAGGACACACTGACAAAGGAGATTAATCAGAACTGACTTTGACAAGCACTGTGGCAATTGGAAAATTAAAACAGACACTCAGGGGGGAGGAAGAAGAACAAACTGGGGAGGAGGATAGAGAAAACAGTGCAACAATGAAGGAATGAAAACCCCAAATCCCTGTAAATGTTCATTAAAACTAATAAAATTAAAAAAAAAACACAATAAGATACCATATCACTCCAGTAGTAGTAGGAAAATTTAATAGGACAACAAGTAATAAATTTTGGAGAGGATGTGGAAAGATAGAAACTCTTATACACTGTTGATAGGATTATAAAGTGGTACATCCCCTCTGGAAGGCAATTTGGCATTTCCTTAAAAAGCTAAATATAGAAATTCCATATGACCCAACTATTCCACTACTTGGTATATCCCAAGAAAACGAGAACTGAGGCAAAACCAGAGATGTTCATACAAGTGTTATTCACCATCACAAGAACATGGAAACAGCCTAAATGTCCAACTACAATTGAATGGATTGAAAAATTATGGTACATGCACTATTCTTCTTTTATACTGCAGCTTCTTGGATTGTTTGCTCAGCATACAATTGAATATAAGAAAGATGAAAGGATACAATTCTGACACATGCCATTTCTTTCTTTAATGTTGTTGTTGTTGTTGTTGACTGCCTTCAAGTCAAGCACAACTCATAGCAACTCTATAAATAAAGGGCTTGAAGCCCTCTACAACTACTGACATTTGTCTAAGTTCATAGAGTTTCTGGAGGCAAGTTATTTAGGAAGTGGATGCCACTCTTTTAATGTGGTAGTCCCTTTTTCTTTTTTTTTTTTTCTGTTAGAGGATTTTTTTTTTTTACTTACAGAGGTTTTGGATTTCCATTCATTCATTGCTGCAATTTTCTCCC
>NW_006400297.1:302155-307673 GCF_000299155.1 Elephantulus edwardii
ATTCAGCCAATTTTCCCACTAAGCTTTCCCCTTTCAAATGGGTCCAGCAGCTTCTGGCTTTTGCTGATCCGGAGTGCACACTGAAATGTGGACCGGAATGCAACCCAGGCTGATTTTGTACAGTTCTGACTCTAATCCATCAAAAGTTCTTATTCAAATTCCTACTGTCTCCATCATGCAACAAATCCACTGGGCCTTACTGGAGCTTTAGAAAAGTCAGCCACTTTCCCCCAAAAGGTTATCCCTTTCAAATGGGTCCCTCAGAAGCTCTGCTTGCAAATTCTGACATTTGCCGATCTGCAGTGCAACCGAAAAGTAGTCCGGATTGCAACTGAGGCTATTAGCTCGATCTGAGTCCACTCCAGCTGAAGTTCTGATTCAAATGTCTACTGTCCACCTCACGCAACAGACCCACTGGGTCTTAGTGAGGCTTAAGTGAAATAAGCCAATTTCCCCACTGTTGTGCACCTCACCGGTCCCGCCGGAATAAGGACACAACACACCAATGATTCCTTCTCACAGCAGTTTACTCAGGAGTTTTGTTACAGAGGGTGGTGGAAGATGGAGTCTCTCTGACCCTTCCTGGGTGCGGCTTTTATCCCCTTCTCGGTACTCCGCCCATCACCGCCCATCAGTCTCATGTGTCATGCCTCCATTGGACCATTAACCCCACGTGAGACCAAGCCATCAACCAATGAGAACACAGTGCCCAAATAAGGTCTTATTTGTGATTCTGGCAAACAAAGAGAAGCAGGAAATCAGCGCCATCTTGTAATGGCGACCATGCGGCTGTTCATAGCCCCCCACACCCCACTAAGTTTTCTCCTTTCAAATGGGTCTCTTAGAAGCTCATCTAGTGGCTTCCGGTTTTTGCCACGTCCACGCAGCCTTGTTCCGACAGTTCCAATACTAAAAGTTTCGACAAAAGTTATGATTCATTTCCTATTGTCCATGCCGCACCTCAGACCCTCCAGGTTTTAGTGGGCTCAAGAGAATTCAGCCGATTTCCCCACTAACCTTTTTCCTTTCAGGTGAGTCGCAATGCAGCTCAACTCAGCTAGTGGATTCCAGCTTTTGCTGGGTGTGCGATGGGACCACGGCAGGACCACTGCGGGGCAGGCGGGCAGGGCTCTGGTTTTTAAAGCTTCTAAAATAATATATTAGCAAAAGTTCTGATTCAAAATCCCACTGTTCCCATCACGCTGTGATGGTCAGTCTCTGTGGAGCGTAAAGTACTCTCTGGTATCCTCTCTACGCAGGCTGCTATCCCTCTGGCTCTTCACACTGTGCTCTCCACCTCCGCCATCTTCCCTCCTCCACTTTTTATTTTGAAATAACTGCTTCTTGATCTACCTAGCTTAGAAATTTTAGTGGTTACAGGTCAGCTCCTTTGTTAGATCAACTATGCCATCGAAACAAGTTGCACATCCCAAAGGAAGCTACAGGCAATGCCAGAGTTATGAATGAGATTTGTTCATGTGTCTTTACATTAAATTTATAGATATGCTAGCAGAGGTGCATGCAGATTTTATTTAGCCTTTTGTTATACAGGAAAAGAGGCCCTCATGACTGTTGAGAAGTTGGTCATTTAAATCCATAAGGTATTTAATGGGAGAAAGACGGGAAGCTTCCTCCCATTAAGATTTACAACCTTAGCAACTCAATTAAGAGTCACCATGAGTTGAAATCAACTCCACAGTAATGGGTTTTAGTGGGAGAAAAAGCTTGAAAACTTTTCAGTGATTTAAAAACTGCATATGCAGTAAGGGTAGATGATTGTTGTGAATAATTTGTTGCTATTAGGGGTTGGTTGAAGATTTGGTAGTGTAATGGGTGAAGTATTGGGTTGTTAACTGAAAAACTAGTAATTGAAACTCTCAGCTGCTTTATGAGAGAAAGATGAGACAGTTTGCTCCTATTAAGATTTACAGCCTTGAAAACTCAAAGAGTAATTCAGCACTATCACATAGGGTGGCTCTAAGTTGGAATTTTCTCTAAGGCAGTAACTATGGTACTTTTTGATGGAAGATTAATTCAGTTATTTCAAAGTGAAAGCAAACTTAAACTACATTAAGGGGCCTTTTTTTTCACATGATTTGTCATCATGTCAGTCCATCTCTTTGAGAATCTCCCTCTCCATCTTTCCTAGCATGATATCCCTTCCTAAGAAGCAGCATTTCCTAGCCACATGCACAAATTATGTGAATTTAAGCTTTACCATCCTTGGTTCTAAGGAATGCTCTGGCTGCCTCATCCTATGGTGAAGTTTTTCTCACATATTAGGAGAGTCTGTTCCTTAGAAAGGGACATTGTGCTAGGAAAGGTGGGGGATCAGGGAAGGAAAGGAAAGCCCTCAATAAGATGAATTGATATGGTGACCGCAGCAATGGGCTCAAATGTGTCAGAGATGATGAAGATGGCACAGATAGGGCAGAGTTCAGATCTGTAGTTCACAGGGTCACTTGTACTTGACTCAATGGTACCCAACAACAACAACAAATTGTCTCTAAGGCAGACATTCCTAAAGCAGGAACTGATTGCATTCTGTAGGAAGGTTTCTGTGCTACAGTGACTGACCCTTGCTGTTTATCTGGCAGGTAGGCAAAAAACCTGTTCCTCAATTTTAATTTAGCAGACTTAAATGTATTGTTGGCTGAGGATCAGGATCCTGGAGTGATGGTAACAGTCATGGCAGAAAGATTTGGCAGGAGCTACTGCACAGATTTGTCCAGACACTATTTAGAGACCTAAAGAAGATGGAGGGTGATAGACTGCCAATAATATGTCTAGCTACCCTACTCACTGCTGTCGAGTTGAGTTCAGCTAGGAGCCAACCACTTTAATCACTCTACCGCTAGGGTTTCATCTAGCTACCAGGAGTCTGTATCCATTTTAGTAATTAAGCACTTGAAACAATTCTCAGAATGAGACACATTATTAATTCAGTACAAATGATACATATAACCAAAGAAGAGAAAGGGAGAGTTACTAAATCTATAGATGTACTGAAATTCTGATCCAAATACCAACATCAATCTTTGGCAATACGTAAAAAAAAAAGTGTATCATCAATTTTATATGAAAAGGAAAGAATTTCCAGATAATTGAAATACTACTGAAGAAGAAGATGAAAGGTATGTGGTCACACAGTCAAAACTGACAGGTACTTGTACAATAACAGACAAATAATGCAATGGAACAAAATTGAGATCCTGGAAATACATCCATGTAGCTGAACACAATGTGGTGGCATAGTCCATACAAATTTGCACCCCAAACCAAAGGCCACACATTTCTGGTGGTTCCAATCTCCCATTGACTCCTGGAGCAGAGAATAGGGGGTAGGGATTAGCACTATCCCTCCACTGCAATTTATAACCTTGGAAACCTGAGTGGTAACCAACATGCCTGCAATGGCTTTGAGTTTTGGTTTAAGGACAGTGGACCTTCATCATTTCTTCTACTCACTTTACCTGTTCTAAATAAAATTTAAAAAAAAACAAATTTGAGTCTCTTCTGATAGCCACTTTGGTCTTCTCTTTCTTTCCTATGTTTTTAATGATCTTTTGCTTTCTTCATGTGAGATTTCCTTGATGTCATTTCACAACTTACCTGCTCTTCAGTTATTCTTGTTCAAGGCATCCAAACTATTCTTAAGATGGTCTCTAAATTCAGGTGCAATATACTCCCCAAGTTGTGCTTTGGTTCCTATGAACTAGTTTTTCATTTTCTTCTACTTGGACTTGCAAGTGTTCCATAGTACACACAATCATTTGTTCGTGCAAGTTCAAATGAAGAAAAGGAAAACAAATATCTTCTGGACCCTCTAAAGAACAGAAATGTCTTGGACAAAATATGTCTTGGAAAAAGTGCAGCCAGAAAGCAAATGACTAAAAAATGCTGGACTCTATAAAGAAGAAGTAAAGGATAAATATTGTACAAGACCATTATTGTAGAATGAGTATAAGGATCTAGGAGGGGTAGGAGAGTCTGAAAGCAGAGGGATGTGGATGTACAGGGGGGAAAAGGGATTAATTATTGGGTTGTACAATTTGATGGGTGGGGGGTGTGAGGGAAATTGAAAGAATTTGTTCAAATTTGTATTAGAATTTTGTAAATAATAAACTAACGAAAAGGAGAAAAAAAAGAGGCACCAGTATTGTAGGAAAGCTTATCAATTACCTGCATTATGCAGACGACACAATCTTGCTTGCTGAAAATGAAAAAGACTTGAAGCATTTGCTGCAGAAAAATCAAAGAATTCAGCCTTCAATATGGATTGCATTTCAATGTCAAGAAAACAAAGATTTTTTTTACCACTGGACCAATAGACAACATCATGATATATGAAGAAAAGATTGAAGTTGTCAACAATATCTGGCAGCCAGGAGATCAGATGCACGGCAAAGGCTGGGACTTCTCCAAATTACTGATGAGCAATGGTGTTAATTTGAGGACTAGGGTATACTTGATTCAGGCCACGGTCTTTCCCCACATCCTCTCAAAACAATTCAAAGACACTTATTCTTCTTTGTCATCCTATTCACT
This sequence comes from Elephantulus edwardii, assembly GCF_000299155.1. Lineage (NCBI taxonomy): Eukaryota > Metazoa > Chordata > Mammalia > Macroscelidea > Macroscelididae > Elephantulus > Elephantulus edwardii. The sequence continues at coordinate 306,704 of NW_006400297.1, forward strand.
GTCCAACTTTCAGCAGCACAGGAACAGCCTTGGATAAGGTGCACTTAAGTTGTGTTTTCTATTTTTTAAATTAAATTTTTATTTTAAAATAAACAAATCCACAGGAATCAAAGCACAACTTTGACATGATATTGATGGATTGGCACAGTAACTGGGGCAATGGAATTAGGTGTGTTTGAGTCAGTAAGACTGGCCCAGGATAGAACAGAGTTCAGAGCTGTTGTACATAGGGTCTCTATGAGTCATAGGTGACTCAATGACACATAACGCAACAACAACCATACTCAGTCCCTGGTCTAGTTCTGATTATATTGAGCTTCTCTGTTGTTTCTTTCCAAAGATGTGGTTGATTTTATGCCTACATACTCCATCAAGGAATGCATTGCATCAAAGAATGTTCACATATATGTTGTTAGGTTCCATTGAGTCAAGTGCAACTCATAATGACTCTATGAACAACAGATCTGAGCCCTTTCCTGTCCTATGCCATCCCATCCTCAACCTCTCTGACACACCTGAGTTCATTGCTGCAGTTACTGTGTTCATCTATCTCATTGAGAATTTTCTTCTCTTTTACTGACCCTCCACCTTTCTAAATATGGTGCCTCTTTCCAAGACATTACCTTTCCTAACAACATGCCCAAAATACGAGAGATGAAATTTGAAATACTTGCTTCCAAGGAGCTTTCTAGCTGTTCTTTTTCCAAGATATATCTGTTTGTTCTTTTGGTAGCCCATGGGATATTCAGTACTTTTTTCCAACACCACAAGTCAAAGGTGTCAATTCTTTTTTAGATTGCCCTACCATATTTTTATTGTAATAATTTTTAAAATCATTTTAATGAACATTTACAGAGATTTTGGATTCCATTCATTCATTGCTGCACTTCTCTCCCCGCCCAGCCCCCCACCCCCAGTTCACTCCTCTCTTTGAAAAGTAAAAGAAACACTCCCTCCCTGGTACACAATC
>NW_006400297.1:308508-309915 GCF_000299155.1 Elephantulus edwardii
GATTTTTGATTTCCTGACTGCTGGTGCCAAGAGTGTTGACTGTGGAGCCGAGCAAACTGAAGCTGTGAACAATCTCAATCTCTTCGCCATCCGTCCTGACGCTGCCAATTGGTCCAGTGGTGAGAATCTTTTCTTCTTGACATTGAGCCTCAGTCCATGCTGAAGGCTGCAGTCCTTGACCCTTCGCAGCAAGTGCATGAGCTCCTCCTCAGTTTCAGCAAGCAGGGTTGTGTCATCTGCATAACGTAGATTGTTACTAGATCTTCCACCAATCCTGATGCCACAATTCTCCTGATAGAGCCCAGCCTCTTCCAGTTGGTTGGTCAAGGAGATGACCTTCAGATTTCTTGGCATACTTGGTGAGCACATCCAGAGCATCATCAACATCCCTGATACACACCCTTCCTGATTTTAAATACACATTGTTCTCTTGTTTCATTCACACAACAGATTCTTTATCTAAGTATAGATTTTGCATGAGCACAATTAAGTGTTCTGAGATTTCCATTTTTGTCAATGGCAGCCATAGGATTTTATGATCCACAGAGGCAAAGGCCTGTACATAGTCAATAAAACACAAATAGATTATTCTTCTAGTATTCTTTGTTTTCAGCCAGGATCCATCATACACTGACAATGACATACCTGGTGCCACCACCTCTTCTAAACACAGCCTAAACTAACAGTAGTTCTCTATCAATGTACTGTTCTGATCAATTTTGGATGATCTGCGACAATATCATCAGCTTGTTTCTTGTTGTTGATTACTACCAAGTCGAGCGTGACTCACAATGACTCTATGAACAAAAGATATACTGCCTTTCTATAACTGTCATCATTTCACCAAGTTCATAGAGCTTCTAGAGGCATGTGGTTTAGGAAGTGGATGCCACTCTTGCTTTCAAATCTGTTTTACAACTGGTAATTCCACCAAACACTTTCCACACTGAGAAGCCATTCTGGTATTTGATACCCCAATGGCACAAGGCTCAGCATCACAGCAACCCAGGTTACTTCATACTGCACATTGACAAAGAGTGATGTCCAAAGTGAAAGAGATAACAGCACTAGTTTCACTTAGCAATGGTTAAGTGTCGTGAAGTCAAATACGTCAGAGAGTAAGCTTTCCACAAAAGACCTAAACTCTGTTCTATGACTAACATTATTCCTGCACATAACTCTGTTCTATAACTACAATTATTTCTGTACATTTAAAGAGTTTGTTGTTGTTGTTGTTGTTGTTGTTATGTGCCGTCGAATCTCCTGTGACTCAAAGCGACCCTATGGACAACAGCCCTAAACTCTGCTCTCTCCTGTGCCAATCGCACTGTCTCTGACACTCCCATCCCAATTATCCCAGTCACTGAATCAATCCACCTCATAGAGGGCCTTCCTCTCCTGCGCCAT
>NW_006400297.1:311535-314216 GCF_000299155.1 Elephantulus edwardii
TCTTCAGTTCCTTGAGCTTAAGATATGCTGAGCGAGTTCGGCCCTTTTGATTTTCCGACTCCAACTCCTTGCACATTTCATTGTAATATTTTGCTTTGTCCTCCCGTGCTGCCTTTTGAAATCTTCTATTCAACTCTTTAGAGTTTAGGCGATAATAATATGTTGTTCAATAATTTCTATATTCTGATAGTTCTTCTTTCTTGGGAATGGAAACAAATATGTATCTCTTCCAGTTAGTCAGCCAGGCAGCTGTCCTTCAAATTTTTTTGCATAGACTGATGAGCACATCCATGGCTGCATCTGTTATTTGAAACATGCCAATTGGTATCCCATTAATATATAGTAATTCCTCATTTTTTGGTAAGTTCCTACTTACCAGTTAATTTGATGGCATCTACCAATAACTTATTGTGGTTGATACTGTTTTTTCTTTCTACAGACACTCTTTTATTAAGATAGCACAGGAACAAACCAAGACAAACAAATCATTTCAGCATGAAATAAACCATCAGGATGGTGTTAAAATGGTCTTAATAGCAAAAAGTCATTACAAAAAACAGATGAGAAAGAAGAAACTGAAATGGATGTCAGAAGAGACTAAAGATTTCACTGTAATGTTGGGAAGCCAAATCTAAATAAAAACATGGCAAAGTAAACGAGCTGAACAGACTTTTTCAAAGGGCAACTCGGGAGGACAAAGCAAAGTATATAATATTCCATTATAAATGGAATGTGCAGAGAGCTGGAATTGGAGAATAAAAAGGGAAGAACTTGCTCTACATTTCTGAAGGTGAAGGAACTGAAAAACAAAATTAGGCCTCGTGTCACAACATTGAAAGATGCTATGGGCAATGTACAGAATGACCCAGAAAACATCAAAAGAAGATGGAGGAAATACACAGAATCGCTGGACCAGAAAAAATTGATTGACATTGAAAAATTTCAGAAAGTACCATATGAAAAGGAGCCAATGGTAATGAAAAAGGAAGTGGAAACTACATTGAAGGCATTGGCAAAAAACAAGTCCCCAGGAATCGATGTGATACCAATTGACCTGTTTCAACTAACAAATGCAGCCTTAGATGCACTCACCAGTCTATGCCAGGAAATTTGGAGGACGGCTATCTGGCCAACAGATTGGAAGAGGTCTGAATTTCTTCCTATTCCCAAGAAGGGTAATCCAACTGAGTGTGGAAAATATCAAACAATGTCATTGATATCACATGTTAGCAGAATTCTGCTGAATATCATTAAAAAACAGCTGCAACAGTAGATAAATAGGGAATTTTTTAAAGTTCAAGCGGTTTTTGGAAGAGGCCATGGCACCAGGGACATCTTTGCTGATGTCAGATAGATTCTGGCAGAAAGTAAGGAATGCTAGAAGAATATCATTTTATTCTTTATTGATTATGCAAAGGCATTTGACTGTATGGATCATGACAAGTTGTGGTTGACATTGAGAAAAATGGGAATCCCAGAGCACTTGATTATGCTCATGAATAACCTATACCTTGACCAGGAGGCTATTGTGCGAATGGAGCAGGGGAGCAGCACTACATAGTTTGGAATTTGGAAGGGAGTACATCAGGCATGTATTCTGTCTCCATACCTGTTTAATCCATATGCTGAGAAAATTATCTGAGAAGCTGTACTCTATGAGGAGGAGTGTGGTGTCAGGATTGGAAGGAGACTCATCAATAACCTGTGTTATGCAGATGATAACCTTGCTTGCTGAAAGTGAGGAGGATTTGAAGCACTTGTTGCAGAAGATCAAGGAATAGAGCTTTCAGTATTGATTGTGTCTCAGTATCAAGGAAAAAAAAAGATTCTTACCACTGGACCTATAGGCAGTGTCATAATGGATGGAGAGGAGATTGAAACTGTCAACAGCTTCATCTTGCTTGGATCCAAAGTTAAAACACTGGATACCAGCAGTCAGGAAATAAGGAGGCACAATGCACTGGGAAAATCTGCAGTTAGGGACCTTTCCAAATTATTGAGGAGTAGTGATGTCAGTTTGAGGACTAAGGTGTGTCTGATTCAGGCCATGGTCTCTCCAGTTACTAGCTATATATCCAAGACCTGGACAATGAATAAAGATGACAGAAAATGAATTGATGCCTTTGAGCTGTGGTGTTGGAGAAGAGAATTGAACAATCATTCCATGGACGACCAAGAAAACAAATAGATACGTCTTGGAGAGGGTGCTGTCAGAGTGCTCTTTGGAGGCAAGAATCATGAGGCTTGCCCTAACATACTTTGGACATATTGCTAGGAGGTGCCTTGGAAAGGGACATAATGTTTGGAAGGGTGGAGGGTAGCAAAGGAGAGGAAGACCCTCAACCAGGTGGACTGACAAGATGATTGCTGCAATGAGCTTTTGTGTGTCAGGAAGTGTGAGCATGGTGCAGGACAGAACTGGTTTCAGAAATTTTGTTCATAGGGTCACTATGAGTCGTACTGAACTCAATGGCACCTAACAACAATGTTGTTGTTGTTGTTATGTGCCGTCAAGTCGCTTGCAACTCATAGCGACCCTATGTACAACAGCCTTAAACTCTGCTCTGTCCTGTGCCAATCGCACTGTCTCTGACACCCCCATCCCAATTATCCCAGTCACTGAATCAATCCACCTCATAGAGGGCCTTCCTCTCCTGCGCTGTCCCTCCACCCCTCCCAAG
>NW_006400297.1:314931-353253 GCF_000299155.1 Elephantulus edwardii
GCAATGTGCCTTTTAATTTCCTGGCTGCTGGTGCCAAGACTATGGAGCCAAGCAAACTAAAGCTGTGTACAATCTCAATCTCTTCACCATCCATCATGATGCTACCAATTGGTCCAGTGGTGAGAATCTTTGTCTTCTTGACATTGAGCCTCAAACAACAATAGCTTAAAAAATATTTTTAATGAATATGGTTTTGGTTGGACAAAATTCTACTGATGGGTGTTTGACCTCATTTCTATCACTAAGACCACGTTTGCCAACTACCAATCCTTCTTCTTTGCTTCCAAATTTTGTATTCTAGTCACTAGTAATTAACAATCCACCTTGATTGTGTGTTTGTTCAATTTCAGACTGCAGAAGTTGATATAAATCCCATAGTTCTTCATCTTTCATTTTAGCAACTATTGCATAAATTGTAATAAAGTCCTGTTTCCAGATTTTCTCTGTGTATATATTGATATTATTCTGTCGCTGATAGCTTTATACTTTGTTGAAATGGTTTTTTTTTTAAGATTGATATAATGCCATCCTTCTTCTATTTGTCCTTCCTGACATGATAGACTACATGATTATCTGATTAAAAATGTCCATTTCAGATTACTAGTATGTAGGTTAGGGCACTCTGATGGTTCATCCTTAGCAAGTTGCACTGCTAAGCCAAAGGCCACCCCTTTCTGGCATAAACAGTATTGACTCAGGAATCCACAAACTGCTCTGCTGGCAAAAGATGGGCAATCTCCTTCCATGTGATTTACAGCCTTGGGAACCCACTGGATGGTCAGCTAGGAGTCAGTTTTGACTTGATGGCAAGGAGTTGAATTGAATGCCTAAGAGACAAATTTTTATGCATTTTGTAACATTTTGGACAACTGAAAATTTTCTCTGGATTCATACTTCCTACATTTCATGTTCTAATGATTGATGCATATTTTCAACTATTTCTTCTCATCATGAGTAATGCCACATCATCAGACTAAGGCCCTTAAAGTTTTCCTCTATTCATGTCACTAAAGCTGACACTATTAGGCAACTCTTACTTGTTTGCATTTTTGAGTGCCTTTCAATCTGACAGTCACATCCTTTAGCATTGTATCAGAGGATATTCTAATGATGGCCATACAGTTTTTCCTGGCCAAATTTTTAGAAGTAGATTACCAGGTCCTTCTACCAAGTCTGTCTTACTCTGGACACTGTGCTGAAACGTATTTGCCATGAAGATCCTCCTAGTATTTAAATGTCAGTGGCATAGCTTCTAGTACCACAGCAGCGTGCAAGCTACCTCTGTGTGACAAGGTAACAGAGAAATGATCTAGCATTTTTTTCAACTTTTAATTAAGTACTTTACATTTCACTTTACTTTTGTAGAATTTCATCCTCATATATAATATTGTATTTGGCTATTATTATTCAGTGCCATGCAATTGGTACCCTGTACACAAAAGAATGATCCCGCACCATCCTCACAATTGGTACTGTGCTTTAACCTATTCTTGCAGCCATTATGACTTGAAGGTGTAGCTCTTTTTCACTGATCTTCCACTTTACTAAGCATGATGTCCTACTTAAGCAACCAGTCGCTTATGGTAACATATCCAAAGTATGTGAGATGAAGTTTTGCCATCTCCTATTTAAAAAGCATCTGACGTACTTCTTTTAAGTCAAATCAGTTAATTCTTCTGGCAATACGTGATATATTTAATAGTATTCATTAACATCATATTACAAGATATCAATTCTTCATGATTTTGGGTTTGACCACTCCTTTTGTGGACACTGTGAATCTAAGTAAAATAAAATTCTTAATGTTTTCTTGCTGTTCGTCAGTTTTTGTCTTTTTTTTACTGACCATTTGTTCTTTTCTACAAGTGAATTGGTAGGTCATAATTCCTAGTCTGTATTTGTCTTAGTTTGAGAAGCTATGCGGAAATTGCCTAGCAATAAGAAGCTGCCATCCCAAAGATACATGCTTTGAATTCACTGGCTGTTCATCAGGAGAAATTTGGGCAATCTCCTCCCATGCAATTCAATGCCTCTGAAAACCTGCTGGAAGGTCAGTTATGAGTTGGTTCTGACTCAGTGGTACTTGGCAGCTGGAAGGTCAGTTATGAGTTGGTTCTGACTCAGTGGTACTTGGCAGCATAAGTGATCATGAGAGCATTTTAAATATTGGTAGCATAGTTTCCAGCAACACACAGCAACCATAGTAGCATTTGCACCATATGGAAAATAAAAATCCATGGTTCTATTTGGCAGATATTTTATCTGACTGTGTCATTGTACTGTTTCCCCTCCCCCCACTGTTTTGGTATTGGGGTTTTCTGTGATTTTTTTTTACTTCCTTTGTTTTGGGAGAAAATTCCTTTGAAAAACGTATGAAACGTTTTTTTTTTCTGGTTGCTTTTAAGATTTTTCTTATTCTTTTTTGCTTGTTTGTTTTCAGTAGGTTTAGTATGATGTGCCTTACAGTTTTCTACCGATTCATTCTGATTGTTATTATCAGAGATTCTTAAAATGGTGCTTGCTACCTTTCATCATTTAAAAAAAAGTGTCAGGTCATCATATCTTCTAATAATGCATATGTCCTTTGTTTCTTCTTTTGCTGGTAGTCCAAATGCAAGTATGATAGGACTCTTTTACTGATTTAAAATGTTCTTATCTTTTTTCCTTTTCCTTATATTCCCACATTTTTTCTTTTTACATTTCATTTTTGCTACTTTCTTCCTCTTGGGGATGAAGATATTGAAGCTTCATCTCTCATACTTTGGTCATATTGCTAGGAGAGTTTATGTCTTGAAGAGGGACACCATGCTTGGAAAGGTGGAGGGGTGGTGAAAGAGAGGAAGACTCTGAACCAGGTTTATTTGACACAGTGACTGCAGCAATGGGCTTAGAGTGACAGAGATTGTGAGGATGGCACAGGATAGGACAGCATTTGGATCTATTGTTCATAGGGTCGTTATGAGTCGTACTTGACTTGACAGCACCTAACAAAAACAATAATTTATTAACAGGGAGCTCTGGTGATGTCATCCACAAGGGGTTGTGCTGCTAACCCCAAGGTTACTCCTCTCTAGCTATTCATGAGCAGTTCCTCAGGGAAGAGATGGGCAATCTCTTCCCCTTTGATTTCTTATTGGTGTTAAATGCTGTTGAGTCTGGGGCAACTCCTAGCAATCCTTTGAACAATGGATCTGAAACCTGTCCTATCCTGTGCCATCCTTACCATCTCCAATACACTTACTGCTGCAGTCACTGTATCAGTCCACATTGTTGAGGGTCTTCCTATTTTACACTGACCTACTTTTCCAAGCATAATGTGCTTCTCCAAGATCTAGCGGTTCCTAACAACATGACCAAAATATGTGAAAAGAAGTTCACCATCTTTCCAAGGAGGATTCTGGTTTCACTTTTCAAGTTGGACCTGTTTGTTTCTTGGTAGTTCATAGGATACTCAGTACCCTTATCCAATGCCTCTGTGATTTGCAGTGTTTGAAATCCAATGGAAAGTCAGCTATGAGTGAATTCCAAGTTGATAGCAATGAGTTGAGTTGCTGTTTGGTTGAATTCACAAACTCTATCTTCATCTGCTTCTTCTGTACTAAATTCAAATTCACTACCAGTGGGGAGCTCCAATTCATAGCAACCCTTCTGTGGGTTTCTTTTTAAGAAAATATTTCATCTTTATGAGAGAAAAGCTCTGCGTCTTTCTTCCTGCAGAATAGCTGGTGGACTTGAGCGACTAGCCTTTAGTTAATACTTTTGTGCTTAACCACCACAGTATCAAAGCTTCTCCATGAGACCTACAGGATTGAAAAACTAGAATCACTAAGACTAAATTTAATGAAGGAAGATTTTCAAACTGAAAACCATAAATATTATTGAAAGATATTAAGTCTTCTGTTGTGTTCCTAAAGGTACAAATCCTACTGGGAGGAGAGTGTCCATCTCCTCCCAAGGAGCAGCTGGTGGCCACAAGTTGTTGGAGACATAGCCTTTTGATTAGTAGCAAAATATCTTATGGACTATAACACCTACTGTTATGGTTAATGTTTTGTTTGAAGCTCTAACTGAATATCAGTACACTGTGGGTTTTAGGTGTCGTTGAGTCAATTGCAACTCATAGTGACCCTATGAACAACACATCAGAACCTCATCCTCTCCTGCACCATCCTCATTGTCTCTGTCATGCTCAAACATATTGTGGTAGTCACTGCATCAGTCCAGCTCAGTGAAGGTCTTCTTCTCTTTCACTGAGCTTCTACATTTCTCAGCATGATGTCTCACTCTAAGGACTGGATGTTTTTGAAAATATGCCTAAAGTAAGGGAGATGAAGTTTCACCATTCTTACCTGTAAGAAATACTCTGATTGTACCTCCTTCAAGACATAATTTGATTTATTTGTTCATTTAGCTGTCCATTGTGTATTTAATACTCTTTGCCAGCACTAAACTTCAAACATATTGACTCTTCTTCTGTCCTTGCTATTCATGGTTAAACTTCCTGAAGTATAGGAAGCAACTGAGAAGACCATAGCTTGTGTTTTTTCATTTTAATTCTTGTATTTTCTTTTTTTCAGTTTTGGAATTTTCATTTGTTCTTTTAAAATCTAATTCCAAAAACCACATGACTCCATTACAATGTCTGTTATTTCTTTTCATTTTAAGTTACATTGTCTTCTCTGTCCAAATGCCTTAATTTTTTTATCATTTACTAGGTATATATATATAGCCTGCTTCAAAATTTGGAAGGGTGGACACCAGGCATGTGTCCTATCTCCATATCTTTTCAACCTATATGCAGAACAAATCATCCAAGAGTCTGCGCTCTATGAGGAGGAATGTGGCATCAGGTTTGGTAGAAGACTCAGCAACAATCTGCATTATGCAAATGACACAACCTGCTTGATGAAACTGAGGAGGACCTGAAACGTTTGCTGCAGAGGGTCAAAGACTTCAGCCTTCAATATGAATTGAAGCTCAACATCAAGAAAACAAAGATTCTCACCACTGTCGGTTGCTGGCATCATGATAGATGGTGAAGTGATTGAGATTGTTAACAGCTTTAATTTAGTTTGCTTGGCTCCACAATCAACACTTTTGGTACCAGTACCTGGGAAATCAAAAGACGAATGTCAGTCTGGAGACTAAGGTAAGCCTGATATAGGCCATAGTCTTTGCAATTACATTCTATGTGTCAGAAAGCTGGGCAATGACTAGGGATGATAGAAGAAGTGATGTCTTTGAGCTACGTGCTGGAGATGAGTATTGAACATACCACGGACTGCTGAGAGAACAAATAGGTTCATCCTAGAGAGAATGAAACCAGGCTGCTACTTGGAGGCAAGGATTCTAAAGCTTTGTCTGGAATAATGTGGGCATGTTACAAGGTGTGACCAGTCCTTGGAGAGAGACATCATGCTTGGGAGGGTAGAGGACAATGCGAGAGAGAAAAACCTTCAATGAGATGAATTGATTCAGTGATTAGGGTAATAAGGGTAGGTGTATCAGAGTCAGTAAGATTGGCACAGGATAAAGCAGGGTTCAGAACTGTTGTACATAGAGTCACTATGAGTCACAAGCAATTTGACAGTATAGATCAACAAACAACAACAAAGGTATTAGATATTAAAAATGCAGAAGTAATCTGAAGTATAAAATGATTGCTGTTTGTTTTGCTGTAGGCATCTAGAGGCATGGCCAACCCATATTACCTTAATGTTAGCTTAAGGATTGAGATTGTTTGAAGCAAGTCTTTAATCCCAGATAGGGTTAGATTATTTGTAGATTTATGGCCATCAGATCCATTCTGACTCATAAAAACCCTATAGGCCAAAATGTTGTTGTTGTTGTTGTTGCTGCTGCTGCTGTCTAGTCAAGTATGACTCATAGCAACCCTGTAAACAGAAGATCTGAACCTTTCTCTTGCCTGCACCATCCTCACACTTCCTGACACACAAGAGTCCATAGCAGCAGCCATCACATCATTCCACCTGGTTGAGAGTCTTCCTTTCTTTCTCTGATCCTCCACCCTTCCCAGGATCATGGCCTATCTTTCATGCCTCCAAAGAGCTCTCCAGCTGCACCCTCTCTAAGACATGTCTGTTTGTTCTCTTGTGTTCTTCTCCAGCACCACAGCTCAAAAACATCAACTCTTTTCTGTCATCCATGTTCATTGCCTAGCTCTCAAATTTATAGCCAGTAATCAGGAAGACCACAGCCTGAATCAGACTCACAGGCCAGACTAGAAGAGCTTTATGAGATTTTTCAAGGCTATCATCTTAATGGAGTATGTGGCCACATTTTTCTCTGATGAAGAACTGGTGAATTCAAACCACTGACTTTTTGGTTAACAGCTGATGTAACCAATGTGTCACCAGTTAACTCTTACTCTCAAGAAATTGTCCTTAAGGAACAAAAGCACAGGGGTTTATAAAGACTTCTTTTCTTGATAAGTCCTGAGCTCAATTTATATCCCCTAAGTGAAGATGACAAAATTTATTCTCAACTCAATTTGTTGGCTGATTCTTTTTCAGTTGGCAGATGTTCCTAAGAGAAAAGCAAATTTGAATGCTGAGCCTACCCTTTTGATCTTTCTTCTTCTCCTCTTTCTTCATCTTGTCTTATAATTCCTTACTGCCTTGTTAATCTCTTATATGATTTCAATATTTCTAAAAAAAGAGGATAGTTCCACATTATCTAGTGCACCATTAGAAAAAGTAAAGATACTACTCTCAAAGTATTTAATTTAATATTTACAAAAGAAATGTTGGGTATTATCCTTCCTAGAGTGAGAATTCATAAATAAAAAATGCTTCAAATAATGAACTAGTTGCCATTTTCAAATTATTTTTCAAACTTGCTAAAAATAGGTGAGAGTTAATTTTTCACAAAATTCAAGGATATTGGAAACTACTAACACAATAAATTAACTGACCCATTTTATATTCTTACATCATTTTTTTCTTTTTTTTCCTCTATATTTTATTAATTTTCATAAACATTTACAGAGATTTTGGGTTTCCATTCATTCATTGTTGCACTATTCTCTCTACCCTCCTCCCAGTTTGTTCTTGTCCAAATGCCACAGTGCTTGTCAAAGCCAGTTCTGATTAATCTCCTTTGTCAGTGTGTCCTTTGCCATTCCCTATCACTCCTCCCTGAGAGAGACTTCACCCTGAGTCATAAGGAAAAGGGGATGGCGTATTCTCTTAGCTACTTCCTGCTGAAAAGGGACGCTGTGGGTTTCAGGGTGAAGATCTTCTCTCAATACTCTAAAGGGCCCCTTTGGCAGTAGAAAACACATAGACTATTATGGAGATTGATTTTGGAATTTAGATGCACTCTTATTGATTGTGCTTGGCCGTACATGTTCATATCCTTGAAGATGTATCATGGGGGTGTTGCAACCTAGAAGACACAAATTTGACTAACAAGTTATAAGTACATGAGCCCAAAAATTATGGAAAAGTAAAAGAAAAGATTCTTTCATTGTTTTACAAACCCTCCCCCAGGTCCCCTCCACCATGTAGCCCTCGCTCTAGTCTCCTGTGATGACAGAAATACCTAGTTATATATCTCTTTTAAACAGTTTTCTCCCTCCTCTGTTTCAGTGCAGTATACATTATTGAACCCATCTTACTCAGTCTCTCCCCAACCCCAACGACAGTCCCATTCTACAACAGTGGCATCATGTAATATTTGTCCTTTTGTGACTGGGATATTTCACTCAGCATAATGTTCTCCAGAGTCAACCATTTTGAATAATATTGCATGAGTTCCTTGTTTTTTAATGCAGCATAGTATTCCATTGTGCGAATATACCACAGCTTCTCTAGCCATTCGTTTGTTGATGGGCACTTAGGTTGTTTCCAACTCCTTGCTATTGTGAACAAAGCTGCAATAAACATGGGTGTGCATATATCTGCTTGGATGTCAGCTATGGTCTCTTCAGGGTATATTCCCAGTAGTGGAATTGCTGGGTCAAATGGTATCTCTATTTGCAACTTTTTGAGAAAGCGCCATACTGCTTTCCACAGGGGTTGCACCATTTTACACTCCTGTGGAAAACACTCTGACTTACACAATAAAATAAATTTATATTTCAAAATAAACTTTTATGCTGTGATTGTTGTTAAGATACCAAGGAGTAAGTTCTAACTTATAGCAACTCTGTGTATAACAGAACAAAACCCTCTGCCTTATCTGACCCCAAATTCCCACTAAGTGCTGTTCTGGAGACCTGTGTCAGTCTATCATCTTGAGGGGCATCCTCTTTGTCTCTGACCTCTCCTAAATGCCCATCAACAAATGACCTCTCCTTTACAGACATATTTTCCTTCTCCAGAAATTGCCTATTCCTAATAATATGCCTAAAGTATATGAGATGAATTTCCACTTCCAAGGAGCATTTTGGCTGCACTTTTTCCAAGACAAATTTATTCTGTTCTTTTGATCATCTATGGCATATACAATACACTTGGGCAATCTCCTTCTATGCTATTTACAGCCTCTGAAAACCCACTAGAAGGTCAAGGATAAGTCTTTCCAAATCCACAGCACATAAAAGCAATTTCATGAACATTACAATTAAAAGATAATATTTATTCCATCTTCTTTATTCATTGTCCAACTTTCACATGTGTATGAGGTAACTGAAAATACAATAGCATGGGTCAGGCGCACCTCAGTCCACAAAGCGACATCTTTGTGGACAACAGACCATTACATTGTGTCATTTAATGTCTTTTTTATTTTTATTAAAATGCTAACTTCCTTATAACCTTCAAGATTATACAAGTATGTCTATTTTAATAGAATGGAACATTTCATTATTTCTTCATAGTAATAAAAGTGAACATTCTCAAATGGAATTCCAGAAATATAAGAAAGTGTGGCTTGAGAAATGTATATAGAAGAATAAAAGTATTAACAAATACATTTTACTTTTCCCCCTTATAAGCATACATTGAAATCACTTTATCTGATGGTAGTGCCGCTGACTATAAATGAAGATTTTTAATATTAAATAATATAAATGAAGACTTGGACATAGACAAAAGATATATAATTTTCATAGTTATTGTTGTGTACCATAGCGTTGCAACCAACTGAAGCTGACCCTCAAGCAGATTTCCAGTTGCAGTAAATCACACAGAAGGAGATTACTCATCTTTCTCCCACAGAGCAGCTGATGGATTTGAACTGTGTGCCTTTGGAATGGCAGTGTCATTCTTTTAGCGCTCCCTATTTGCATAGTAGCATGACTTAATAATGTAATAATAAACTCTTTTTTCAAGTAACATTTTATTACAACTAAATTTCAATTAAAATGTGAGCAGAAGTTTTAAAACATTCTAATTCTCATCTAAAGAAAGGTTCTTAGCTACAACAATTTTGAGGTAGAAAAGAAAAGGTGTTTGTACTATCTCATATCAAGATATGTATTACAAAGTTGATGTGTAATAAGATAAGACAAAATGTAATAATAGTTTTGAATAGGCAAATGACTCAATTAAACAAAAAGAAAGTCCTTTAAAAAACTTGTGACTGCCACAAACGTGGTATGTAATGAGCTGACACACAAATCAATGTAGAAAGGAAGGACTAGTTAATAAATCATGCTGGGACAAATGATTTTTTCATCTGCAAAATAAAATTGGTCTTCTAATCAAGCAGAGCAAGGACTTAAATGTAAAAAGTAACATTATAAAGCTCATGGAGGAAATATCCTTATGACCTTGAATATCAATTTCTTAAACAAGACTCAAATAGTGTAAATTGTAAAGAGAAAAACTGATGAATTTCACTTCATCAATATTAAAGATTTCTTAATAACAAAAAAACCCAGAGATAGTTAGCAGATGATGAGAGACCTGCTAGAAAATGCAGTGATGCTGGCTAATGCTAGCTTGCATCTGAGCCAAATAAGTGCATCTCTCCGTGATATGTTGGTAGCTTAAAAAAAGTTATGATGAGAATATTTATTTGAAATATTTTTGTGATTTGAGAGAATGTGTACAAAGCACACTAATTTTTCATGTAACCATTCATGCACATTTTGTTTTATGGCATCAATTACAATACCTTCAATGTAACAAACTATACTCTTTCCATTTCTTCCTTATAATTCTCCTTTCCCTCCTACCACTTCTTGCTTTCAAGACTTTATTTTTGGGTAAATGCTGCTCTTTTGACCTTAAATTATTTATTCTAAGGAGTGAATGTCTAGCTAGTGTTCTTGATCACCTTATGTTGTTGTTGGCAGGTACTATTGGGTCTGTTATGACTTACAGAGATTTATGACCAACAAATAGAAATCTTGCCCTATCCTCTACCATACTTACAATCTCCTCTATATTCAGCCCAAAGTTACAGTCATTGTGTCCAATTTTTAAGGAATATTTACAGTTGTTCCTGCTCATTTTGAGTCAGCAAATGGAGGTCCTTCATTGGGGGAAAGCTTTATTCATGTTATTAAGGTAGACTGTACTTTGAGAGATCATGATAGATGGTGAAGAGATTGAAATCGTTAACAGCTTTAGTTTGCTTGGCTCCACAATCAACACTAATAGGCAGGAATTTAAAAAGAAATGAATTGCATTGGGAAAGTTTGCTGTCAGAAACCTCATTAAAGTAATGAAGAGCAACAATGTCAGTCTAGAGACTAAGGTGCACCTGATCCAGGCCATGATCTTTGCAATTACTTGCTATGCATCAGAAAGCTGGATAATGACTAGAGATGATAGAATTGATGCCTTTGAGCTATGGTGCTGGAGAAGAGTATTGAATATACCATGGACTGATAGGAGAACAGTTTCATCGAAGAGAGGGTGAAGCCAGGCTGCTCCTTGGAGGCAAGGAAGCTCCATCTAATATACTTTGGACATGTTGCAAGGTGTGACCAGTCCTTGGAGAGGGGCATCATGCTTGGGAGGGTGCAAGGATAGTGTAAGAGAGGAAGACCCTATATAGGATGGGTTGATTCAGTGGCTGGGGTAATGAGGGTAGGAGTGTCAGACACAATAAGATTGACACAAAATAGAGCAGGGTTTAGGGCTGTTGTAAATAGGGTTACTATGAGTCTCAGGTGATTCCACGGCACACAACAAACAAAATACTTTGAAGAAGCAGCTCTTCTCAGCCACATTCTGAGTGCCTTCCAGCCTGAAAGGCTTAGCTTCTGGTACTGTGTTAAGCAATGATTGGCTGCTATTCCTGGTGAGGACCTGTTGTTTCAGAAGTGGATGGCTAATCCTGTTTTTAATCTGTGTTATAATGTCTGGAGTCTCCGTTGAAACCTGTCTATCATTTGTAGCCCTGATGGTATTTGAAATACTAGCAGCATAGCTCCCAGCATCTCAGCAACATAAAAAAGCACCACAGTAAAACTGATACACCAGTGGTAGGATCACCTTGTACCTATTGTTTGGTTGGATGTTGAATCATGGAAATTAGTTTAGTTTCAGGTTCAAATAGTGATGTAAGGCCATAGTCTTGGAGTTCTGCCAGTTTCTATGGATAGTTTGCAGTTTACTCCACATCCCCATCTTCTCACCCTCAATCCAGAATCTCCTACAGTGATCCCTCTGAGACTGGTCAGCAAGTACCCAGGAACCATTTCTTTCTTCTGGTCTCATGGCCCTGAGAGTTGAGATTCACCAATACATGCACCTTAGATGCTTCTTTTTTTTAATTACTAAAGTAGGATATAGAACAGTTTCTTTGTGGACTATGTTGTGCCAATTGGCTTTAATGTCATAGTCTCAAGACCAAAGAACTAGCAGCTCCTTCTTTCAGGAAGATTATGATAAAAAAATGTACATAGCTTTGCTTCCTGCTGGCTCTACTATCTTTTGTTGTTGATGATGATGATGTATGCCATCAAGTTAGAATCAACCCATAGCTGACCTTACAGTGGATTTTCAGACAGTAAAGCACATGGGAGGAGATTATCCATGCCTCTCACGGAGCAGCTAGTGGATTTCAAACTGTGTGCCTTTGGGATTGCAGCACAGCTTCTTACTATATGAATATGAACTATCATCTGCCAAAGCTATGCATGATGATGGATGTAGTCCTTTTGGCCTGTGCTTATTGCTTCATCTTACCTGTCTGCCTGTATATTTGCTTGTAGACCAGTGTTTATTATTGTTGCTGTTGTAGGATTATGCATGTAATAATGACTACCCCTTTAATGTTTGTATTTCTGGTATGCTTCTCCATGTCTTCTCTTTCCATAGCAGTATTGTGTTGATCATTCTCTTAACACAAATTGGCAGATGCTACAAGTTAGGGCTTTCCCTGACTTTCAAAGAACAAATTAACCAGCATGCTGACCTGATTATAATGTTCATCAAGAAAACTGCTTGTGACTGCCTTAGTGTTGTTATTGTTGTTATGTGCTGTCAACTCCTAGTGACCCTATGTACAACAGCCCTAAACCCTGCTCAATCAAGTGCTAATCTTATTGTTTCTAACACATCTACCCCTGTTAGCCCAGTCACTGAATCAATCCATCTCATCAAGCATCTTACTCTCCTGCTCTGTCCCTCCTTACTCCCAAGCATGACGTCCTTCTCCAAAGACAGGTCCCTCCTTGCAACATGTCCAAAGTATGTCAGACAAAGCTTCAGAATCCTTGCCTCCAAAGAGCAGCCTGGCTTCACCCTCTCTAGGATGAACCTGTTTGTGCTCCTAGCAGTCCATGGTATATTTGATAGTCTTCTCCAGCACCACAGCTCAAAGGCATCAATTCACCTTCTATCATCCCTAGTCATTATCCAGTTTTCTGATGCATAGCAAGTAATTGCAAAGACCATGACTGTATCAGGCGTATCTTAGTCTCCAGACTGACATCATTGCTCTTTGGAGAAGTCTCTGACAGCAGATTTTCCCAATGCAATTCGTCTTTTAATATCCTGGGAAAAACAAGAAATTCCCATCATGGTTTTTGGTCAGGATAGAGTTTTGTTTTAGAAGCATCAAATGGAAACTATGTCCATAAGAAGACATGGCAGAGAGATCCATACAAGGAGGTATGGTAGAGAGAAAACAGCAATAAGGGTTTTAAAATAAAACTCATCTTCCTTACATCCATATTCTTCATGCTAATAACATATATTGTTGTTGTTGTTGTTAAATAGCATAGAATCAACTACAACTCATGGAAACTCTATGAACAGATCTAAACCTTGCCCTATTCTGTGACATCCTCACAATCGATGATACAGTCACTGTGTCATTCCATCTTGTTGAAGATCTTTCCCTTTTTCTTTGACCCTCCACCTTTCCTAGCAAGATGTCTTGTTTTCCAGGGACTGACCCCTCCTGACAAAATACTCAAAGTATGTGAGACAAAGTTTCACTGTCCTTACCTATAAGGAGCACTCTGGTTGTACTGCCTTCAGAACAGACATGTTTGCTCTTTTGGCGTTTCATAAGATATTTAGTACTCTTTTCCAACACCACAATTCAAAGGCATTGATTCTTCTTGTGTCATCTTTATTCACTCTCTGATTTGCAGATGCATAGGAATTCATTTTCAAAAAAGCATGCCTTAGATCAGATACACTTTGTCTTAAACTGACATGCTTGCTTTTCATTACTTTGGAGAGATCCTTGATCGCAGATTTTCCAAATGTAACAGGTCTTGTGATTTCTTGACTTCTGTTACCAGGAGTATTGATTGTTGACTCAAGTAAAATGAAATAATTAACAACATATATCTTTTCTACTTATAAACCAACAGTAAAAGGGCATTATGTTTACAATCAGCAGTTTGTAGTATTATGAGCTCCTAAAAATATATTAATTCAAGGACTTATAAAGTCTGGGAAAGAGAATAAGATATAGACCAGCATGATGTTCCATAGAGAATAACTAAGTCTTTAGTGTTAGCTAAGGAACACTGGTCAGTAGTGTAAAATGTACCAGGTTTGGATCCTACCAACTGCTCTATAGAAGAAAGATGAGCAGTCTTCTCCTATAAAGATTTACATCCTCAGAAATTTGGTAAGAGAGTCACTATAGGTCAAAACCCACTTAATGGCCATAAGTTTGGATTTGAGTTTAATATTAGCTAAGAACAAAGGAAAGTTGGTACTGTACCTGCAAAGTTGAATTCATGTTTAAGAGATCACTACATCAGCTTACTTAGTGGCTGTGAACAAATTTAGAATATTCATTGCCACATTTTCCATATTTGTAAAATAATAGCAAAACTGTCTTAAACCTGTCTCACCAGTTTCCTAATATGTTAGGATAATAAATTAGTTGAAATAGAAGTTAGTAAATATTTGTGAATTACTTTTCTAGAAAGAAATTCTGTTATTGGTATCTGCAGCAGAAATCTGTCTCCTTTCTTTGTAGATTCAACTCAAATAAACTCCAATTAAATATATCAAACTTTTACTAAAAACTACATGCTGTAGAAACTTCACTGAACCACCCTAGGTAGGATGAGCAGAGTTTGAATGGTTTCTGTCAGACCAACAGTGAACTCTCTTCTTTAGCATCATTCTATATTAACTGGGGCACATGTGTCCCCTCTGCCTTTGGAATGTCAGTGCTATGGACAGATCAGACTTTCATTGTTTCTCTAGGCTTTGATGATATCAACATTTGAAAATGGGTTTTAGGAGGTAGAACTTTGAGCTGCCTAGGAACCAGTACATAACATGCAGTATCTCTTCTGATTCAAAATGCTAGAAATACAACTAAATAGAAATATCCACCAGTGGCTCTGAGGGAGAAAAATGAGAAATTTCCTTCCTTCTGAAAACTGGATAGAGTCAGCTATGAGTTAGTTCCAACTCAATGGCAGTGAGTTGTTTTGGGGGTTTTGTTTGTTGATTTTTTAAAGGTTTTTGTTTGTTTTTTGGGTGGTGGTATTTTAGGATTGTGGGAGTTTTTTGTGTTTTTTTTTAAATATGTAAAGCTTGGAAGCAAGGATGGTGAAACTGCAGTCTCGCATATTTTGGGCATGTTGTCAGGAAGGACTAGTCTTTGGAGAAGGATACCATGTTTGGAAGGGTGGAGAGTTGGTGAAAGAGAAGAAGACCTTGAAAGAGATGGATTGACACAATGACTGTGGCAATAGAAATGGCTTGTCAGAGATAATGAGATTGACTCAGGATAGGGTAAGTTTCAGAGTCATTGTTCATAAGGTTAACTACAAGCTGTAGTCAACTTGAAGGCACACAGCACCAACAACAATCTTTAATTTGTTAAAAATATGAGCATATATGCTCCCAAAAATATTGTAAGTTATTTATCATGTTATTTCTGTTTATTTCAGTGTAGGACAATTGTGGATGATGTTCATTTTCTTTTATATGTTTTTCCACATTTTCTAAATTTTCCAAAATTGAGGATTTGCTATCAGAAATGAATAACAGTCTTTTTTTGTAATTTTTCCTTGTTTAAGCCTGCCACTTGAAACAACACTTAAGCCTTAGAATTGTAAGATAGTACATACAAAAAGTAGAGGGCATAATTACATTGTTCTTCAGTATTGTCACAGAGATGTATTTTGAAAGCACCTATCAAATAAGACTTCCTACAGCTGGAGAAGAGGCTTGCAGTAAGATGATAACTTGAAGTTTTAGGATAAACTAATTTGTAGGGTCTTTGATGAAAGTGGAATTTTCCTGCTCTCCATCTTCTGGTTTACACTGCTTCGTGCAGTCCTTGGAGTCCTATAACTTGCACAGATATGGCTTGCTAGATGGAACTAGAGTTACTGCAAATAAGTATTGACATCACTGGCCAAACGCAGAGCTGAGGAAATAAGCATTCCTGGTGTGTGTGTGTGTGTGTGTGTGTGTGTGTGTGTGTGTGTCCTGATTTTCTTTGAAATGCTATGCTGCAACTCACAACTAAAGTCCATTTACTTTTCCCACACTACATCCCAAAGGTCACATCCCACTGTTAGGCTGGTAAAAGTGTTGAAGACAGACAGGAAAACCCATCATCAAATCACATTGGCCCTGAACTGTCTGATTAGGGAAGGATTATGCATTCGGTGTTGTGTTTAGAATATTTCAACTCCAAGATTTCTATTCTAGACCATGTGACTTCACCTGGTTATAGTTTGCATTTTTCCAAAAGAGTCAGTGAATCATTCACTTTTCTGGAGATTTTGCCTCAGCAACCTTCCCCATAGTCCTTGGAGAGAGATGAGGAAAGGCATATTAGGGATGTTGTTGTTGTGTACTGTCAAGTAAGAAGTTAGAATCGACTCATAGCTGACTCTCTATTGAATTTTCAGAGAAATTAAATTGAATGGGAGGAGATTACCCAACTTGCTTCTGTGGAGTAGCTGGTGGATTTGAACCATGTACCTTTGAGTTGGCAGCACAATTATCGCTAATACTGAGAAAAATGAGAATCCCAAAACACTTAATTGTGCTCATCTATAACTAGATCAATAAGCTGTTGTCCAAATGGAGTAGAAGAATATTGCATGGTTCAAAATCAGGAAAAGTATGATTCAAGGCTGTATCCTCTCTCTATACCCACTAAATCTTATTGTCGTCATTATGTGCCATTGAGTCACCTGTGACTCATAATGATCCTGTACACAATAGCTCTGAACTCTGCCCTATTTTAAGTCAGTCACACTGATTCTGACACACCCAATACCCCAGTTATTGTACCAATCTATTTCATCCAGGTCTTCCTCTGCTACACTGACCCTCCAGTCTACCAAGAATGTCCTTCTCCAAGGATTGGTCCCTCCTGGCAACATGCCCAAAGTATGTGACACAGAGCTTCAAAAATTCGTGCCTCCAAGAAGAAACTTAGTTTCACTATCTCCAGGACAGACCTGTTTGTTCTCTTGGCAGTCCATGGTATATTTAATACTCTTCTCCAGCACCACAACTCAAAGGCATTGATCCTTCTTATATCATCCTTAGTCATTGTCCAACTCTCTGATCCATAGTAAATAATTGCAAAGACCAGGGCCTGGATCATGCAAGCCAGTCTCCAGACTGACATTGTTACCCATTAGCACTCTGGAGAGATCCCTGATAGCAGATTTTCCAAATGCAATTCATCATTTGATTTCCTGATGGCTGGTAGAGCAAAACAAGCTGAAATTGTTAACAATCTCAATCTCCTCTCCACCAATCATGGTGCTTCCAATTGGCCCAGCCTTGGTGAGATTAATTGTTTCTTGATCTTGAGCTTCAAACTCTTCAGGTCAATCTGTATACTGAGCAAATAATTTGTGTCGAATGTGGCCTCAGAATTGGAGGAAGACTCCTTAACAACCTGTGTTATGCAGATGACTCAACCTTGCTTTCTGAAAGTGAGGAGAATATGAAACTTGTGTTGCAGAAGATCAAGGACTATGGTCTTTGGTATGGATTGAATCTCAACATCAAGAAAAAGCAAAAGTCCTCACCACAGGACTGACAGTCAATATTATAATAGATGAAGAAAGGATTGAAGTTGTCAATTATTTCATATTACTTTGGTCAACAATCAACAGTCTTATTACCAGCAGTCAGGAAAAAGGAGACTTTTTGCAATGGACATGTCCATTTTCAAGGACCTCTCCAAAATAATGACAACAATGATGTCAGTCTGAAGACTAAGGTGTACCTGATTTAAGGAAGAGTTTTCTCAGTCACTTGCTATGCATCTGAAAGCTGCAAAATGAAAATGGATGACAGAAGAAGAATATCTATGTCTTTATGTTGTAGTGCTGGAGAAGAATATGGAACATACCATGGACTGCCAAAAGAACAAACAGATATGTGTTGGGGGGAAAATGCAACCAGAGTGCTCCTTGGAGATAAAAATGGTGCGGCTTCATATTTTACCCTTTGAAAATGTGGTAAAGTAAGGCTATTCCTTGGAAAGGGACATCATGCTTGGTAAGATGGAATGTCAGCAAAGGAGAGGAAAACCCCCGATTAGATGGACTGACATGGTCACTTTAGCAATGGGCATTAGTGTGTCCCAGTGTGTCAGAGATGATGAGTGTGGTACAGAAAAGGATAGGGTTCAGATTAGCTGTTCATTCAGTCACTCTGAGTCACACCCAGTATTGGAAAGAGAACATAGGCTTATTAGAAATTAGACTTATATCTTGGAATCTGACTCAGAGTTGGAATCCCTCGTTCAGAAAGGCCTTTCACCTTGTAAACCATTAGAATCACAGCGTTAGGTTCTTTGATCCAGGCAGTAATCCAAGGTACCTTTGGGTATCAGTTATATTCCTTCTTCTCCTCTTTGTCCCCCTTCCAACTTCCCAGCATATGCTCAAATACTTTTAGAATTTATCTCTGCTATATAAACTATTTTTCTGGCTTCTTTAAAAATTCAACTATGGTACTAAGTCTGCTTATCCATGTTTTAATACAGGATTGGTATTTTATGACTCTTGCCAAGTATCGTACTCTCCTAGCTCCACCTACTTCATTTCTCTCTACCTCTAATGGTACATAACAACAACATAGGATAAAGTAGAATTATCACAGAGGATTTCCAAGGCTTTAAGTCATTATAGAAGCAGACTATTCCATCTTTCCCTTGCAGAATGTTTAAGTCCAAATTGCTGACCTTTAAGTTATCAGCCAAACAGTTAACAGATATGCCACCAAAACTCTTTTATCTATCCTGTTAGCTGGCTTTATTTCTCTGATTTGTACTTATTGTGTATTTTGTCTTTTGATTAGGTCGTAACTTACTTAAATGGAGGAATATTTTCCTATCCTTGGTACCTGTAATCTGGCCAGGAACATTGGAGGATCTTAACAGAATGAAGGAAAGACCTTGAAGGAAAGACCAAACACTTTTTGGATGAATCAGGGAAACACATGGACAACAAATTTTGTTATCATTCATTGATTGTTGAACACAAATTTGCCAGCTACTCTACTGTCATGAAAACTCTAATTTTCCCCCTAATGATCTTAGAGTGGCCAAGCAAAACATCACAATCAATAAGTTATGTTTACAGAGATAGTGAGCCAGTTTTTTTAATAAAAATGTACAATAAGAAACACACGCCCCTCCGGACTGCAAGCTCCACCAGTCTGCAAGCCCTGTTTGCTGGGCACAAGCTGGATATCTGCAATCTGAGTGAAGCCCCACACATGCCCACTAGAACAGGTAAAATCTGTGTGAGTTCCCAACAGATGCCCACCCAATGAGCGTCTGAATGCACACAGACCCAACCTGCATCTACGCATGTGCCTGTCTCACCCATGCTTGCCCTGTGCTCAGCCATGCATCTGCTCATGTCCAGTCAACTAACTGCCTCTAATCCGGAGCATCTTGGTCTGACTTAGCTGCAACAATTATCTGACAGAAAGGCCCTGAACTGAAACTCCCCTTGGATCAGAAGTTCAGAGAGAAACACAGGCTGCATAGCTGACACAACCTCTTCTGGAGCACTGACTCTGACTTCAGATCAAGAACCTGTCATCACCTCAGGTATGAAAACCTCTACTACAGCAATGTCGCTTAAGAAGGCTGTCTCACACCCTATATAAGCCAAAAGCAAGATATCACTCCTAAAAAATGATGCAGTATCAATGGATTTCCTGGAGCCAAAAAGTCTAAGGGAACTTTCTGACACAGAATTTAAAAGAACAAGGATTGAATATTTTCAAAGGGTTAAAGATAAACATGAAGAATTACAGGACACTGCAAGCAAAAACCTGGAGGAGCTTAAAAAAGGCAATCCAAAACAATGCAGATAAAACAAACAAGGCATTAGAAGCTCTGGAAAACCAAGAAACCATGATCCAAAATATGAGGTCTCTGATTTGTACTTATTGTGTATTGTGTCTTCTTGACTAG
Source organism: Elephantulus edwardii (assembly GCF_000299155.1). Lineage (NCBI taxonomy): Eukaryota > Metazoa > Chordata > Mammalia > Macroscelidea > Macroscelididae > Elephantulus > Elephantulus edwardii. The sequence goes on from NW_006400297.1 coordinate 334,747, forward strand.
GTCATAACTGCCATGCTGTCAACATGATGGGAGACACATAGTTGAAGAGATGGAACACAGAACCAGTGAAGTAGAAGAATTGTCACCACTGATATGCTAGAGCAAAAAGCAAAATCAAAATGGAAGGAAAAAGGAGAAAACCTAAGAATAATGTGGTACACCATCAAGGGAAATAACATGCACATCATAAGAATCACAGAACAGGAAGAAGCAAGAAAAGACACCAAAAAAGTGTGGAAAAATTACTAGAGGAAAACTTCCCAAGAATAATGAAGAATGAGAGAATATATATTCAAGAAGCTGAGCAAACATCATATATACTAGGCCCCCAAAGAAAAACATCAAGGCATATCAGAGTCAATTTTGCCAGCACCAAATATAAGGAGAGAATTCTGAAAGCAGCAAGGGAGAAACAAAGAGTAACCTATGGGGAGAGTAGAATAGTGCCAATTTCTGAGCAGAAACCATGTGAGCAAGAAGACAATGGAATGACATATATCAAACTTTCAAAGAACACAACTGTTAAGCAAGAATATTGGACCCATCAAAATTGTGCATCAAATATGAAGGAGAGATCAAGATATTTCCAGGAAAACAGAACCTAAGGGAGTTTATACACGTGGATTTTGCTGGATGGCATGCATAGGAATCCGATTGATTACATCTGTGGAAAGAACCGATGGACAAGCTCAATATCAGTTGTGAAAACTAGGCCAGGTGCTGATTGTTGAACAGATGACCACCAACTACTCATATGCAACTTCAAGCTGAGGCTAAGGAAAATTAATCAAATCCATGAGAACCAGAATATAACCTTGAGTCTATCCCACCAAATTTCAGTACCGTCTTAGGAACAGGTTTGAGGCCTTGAACATCATTGAGTGAAGACCAGATGAGTTGGGGGAAGATATCAAGAATATCATCCAGGAAGAATGCAAAAGGTCATTAAAAAGACAGAGGAGGAAAAAAGACCAAAATGGTTATCAGAAGAGACTCTGAATATTGCACTAGAGCGTCGCGAAGCCAAAGGAGAGGGAAGAATTCCAGACATTAAGAGCTGAACAGAAGATTTCAAAAGGTATCACGGGAAGACAAAGTAAAATATTACAATGCAATGTTCAAGGAACTGGAGTCAGAAAATCAAAAGGGCTGAATTTGCTAAGCATTTCTTAAGTTCAAAGAACTTAAGAACAAATTTAAACCTCAAGTTGCTATACTTAAGGATGCTTTGGGCAAGATATTAAATGGTCCAGGAAATATTAAAAGAAGATGGAAAGAATATACAGAGTCACTGTACCAAAAGGAATTGGCAGACACAGAAGAATTTAATGAAACAACATATAAGCAAGAGTCTATGGTGATGAAGGAAGAAGTTCAAGCTGCTTTTAAGGAATTGGCAAAAAAATAAGGCACCAGGAATAGATGGTGTACCAATTGACATATTTCAGCTAACAGATGCTGGCCTGGACGTGCTCACTAAGTTGTGTCAAGACATCTGGAGAACAACCACTTGGCCAACTGACTGGAAGAGATCTATATTTATTCCCATTCCAAACAAAGGTGACCCAAAAGAGTGTGGAAATTATAGAACAATATCATGGATATCACATGCAAGCTAGATTCTGCTGAAGATTATCCAATAATGACTGGAACAGCACATCAAAAAAGAACTGCAAGAAGTCCAGGCTGGGTTTAGAAGGGGTTGTAGGACTAGGGATATTGTAGCTAATGTTAGATGGATCTTGGATGAAAGCAGGGAGTACCAGAGGAATGTCTATCTGTGTTTCATTGATTATGCAAAGGCATTTGACTGTGTGGATCACAACAAACTATGGCTGACTCTGAGAAGAATGGGAATCCCAGAACACTTGATCGTACTAATGTGAAACCTATACTTGGACTAGGAGGCAGTCGTTAGGACAGAGCAGGGAAACACTGCATGGTTCAAAATTGGGAAAGGTGTACACCAGGTATGTGTCCTATCTAAATTCCTTTTCAACCTATATGTAGAACAGATTATCCGGGAGCCTGGGGTTATGCCGATGATACAACCCTGATTGCTGAAACTGAAGAGAACCTGAAGTGCTTATTGCAGAAGGTCAAGGACTGTAGCCTTCAATATGGATTGAGGTTCAGTATCAAGAAGACAAAGATTCTCACCACTGGACCAATTGGCAGCATCAGGATGGATGGTAAAGAGATTGAGATTGTTCACAGCTTTAGTTTGCTTGGCTCCACAGTCAACACCCTTGGCACCAGCAGCCAGGAAATTAAAAGACATTGTGATGGGAAAGTCTGCTGTTAGGGACCTCTAAAGAGTACTGAAGAGCAATGGTGTCACTGCAGACTAAAGTGCCCCTGATACAGGCCATGGTTTTTGCAGTTACTTGCTATACATCAGAAAGATGGACAATTACTAGGGAGGATAGAAGGAGAATTGCCTTTGAGCTGTGGTGTTGGAGAAGAGTACTGAATATACTATAGACTGCTAAGAAATTGGACAGGTTCATCCTAGAGAGGGTTAAACCAGGCTGCTCCTTGGAGGCAAAGGTCTGAAGCTCCGTCTGAAATACTTTGGACATGTTGCAAGGAGGGACCAGTCCTTGGAGAGTGACATCATTCTTGGAAGGGTGGAAGGACAGCACAGGATAGAAAGACCCTCTATAAGGTGGATTGATTCAGTGACTGGAGTAATAGGGGTGGGTGTGTCAGAGACAGTGAGACTGGCACAGCACAGTGCAGGGTTTAGGGCTGCTGTACATAAGGTCGGTATGAGTCGCAGGTGACTCGATAGCACATAATAACAACAACTATGGAGTTTTTTGAAAAACAACATAAAACCAACGTTTGCGGGAAACAGTGAGAGACATCCTTCCTACAGAGGTACCACAGAAAGCAACATGGTCCAAAATAACTAGCAACAGCACCAAAAAGAACTCAACACAACAATAGCAATAAAACTGTTCCTCTCAATAATCTCATTGAATGTGAATGGTTTAAATGCACCATTGAAGAGAAAAAGAATATTATACTGGGGGGGGGGGAAATCCATCAATGTGCTGTCTATAAGAGACACACCTGAAAAGTGAAGAAAAAAAAAAAGACTAAAAATAAAAGGGTGGGGAAAAAATAAACCAATCAAATGGCAACCATAAAAATTAGCATGAGTAGTGATATCAATCTCTGATAAAATAAACTTTAATGCAAAAACCATCACAAAGGACAAGGAAGGTCACTACTTAATGACTAAAAGGTCAATAGAACAAGAGGACATAACAATAACAAATATCCCTGCACCAAATGAAAGACCTGCAAATACATAAACAATAAAAAACTGAAAAAGGAAATAACCAACATCGCTATAGTGTCTGGAGACATCATACACCACTGTAAAGAAAAGATAGAACTACCAGAAATAAACTCAACAAAGATCCTGAAGAATTAAACCACAAAATAAACCAACTTGATGTCATAAATATTTATAGGCTAATGCACCCTAAAAAGGCACAGTATACCTTCTGCTCCAATGTGCATGGACCATTTTTGAGAATATGACCATTTTTGGTCATAAGGCAAACATCAATAAACTAAAAAAAACAACAACATAGAAATAATACAAAGCATCATCTCAGACCACAATGCTACAAAATTAGAAATTAATTACAATTAATTAATTAATTTCTCCTTTAGGAGAAAAAAATCATACACAGAAGCTTGAACATGACTAAATGCTGGAAGAAATTAAAAAATATGAAATTAAAAAGTTTCCTGAAACAAACGGCAATGAAAGCACCACTTACCAAAACCTCTCAGAAACAGCGAAAGCAGTAATCAGAGGTCAATTTAGCAAATATGTCAAAAGGCAGGGAAAAAACCCTGAAATTAAAAAAAAATCAGGTAGAAATAAATGAAATAGAAAACAGAAAAACAATTGAAACCATCAACAAAACTAGGAGTTGGTTCTTTGGAAAGGTCAATAAAATAAACAAACCACTAACAAAACTAACGAAGGAAAAGACACAAATAATTAGAATAAAAGATGAAATGGGCAATATCACAACAGAACCAACTAAAATAAAAAGGCTAACAATGGAATAGTATGAAAACTATACTCAAACAAATATGAAAATGTAGAGGAAATAGACAAATACTTAAAAATTCACAATGTACCTAAACTGACACAAAACAAAATTAAACACATGACAGGAGTTCAGAAGGAATTAAACACATGACAGGAGTTCAGAAGGAAGGCTGCATAGGAGAGTGTACTTTCTGGGCCTGGGGGAGGGGAGATTGTATAACAATGAAACAATTTTTCTTTTACTTTTCAAAAGGAAGCCTGCACAGGACAGTGGACTGGGGGGAGGGATTGTATAACAATGAAAGAATTTTTTTTCACTTTTAGAAGAGTGAACTGGGGGGAGTTTGAGCAGGGAGAAAAGTACAATGAATGAATGGAAATGCAAAGTTCCTGTAAACTTTCATTACAATTAACAAAAAAAGAAAGAAAAATATAAAAAAATAGATGAATTGGACCTTCTAAGAATTAAATCCATATGAACATCAAAAAACTTTTCCAACAGAGTAAAAAGGGAAGCCACCAACTGGAAAAAAAATATTTGGTAATGACTTGTCTGTAAGGGACTTACATGGAGATTTTATAAAATACTCGAGCACCACAACTAGATAAAAGTAAATAACTCAATTGAAAAATGGCCATAGGATATAAACAGACACTTCATCAAAGAAGATATTCAGATGGCGAACAAACTCATGAAGAAATGTTCAAAATCCCTAGCTCTAAGAGAGATGTGAATCAAAACAACTATGAGATATCATATCACCCCACTAAAACTAGCACAATTTAACCATACAGCAGGAAACAAATGCTGGCAAGGTTGTGGAGAAACTGGAACCCTTATTCACTATTTGTGGAAGTATAAAATGGTGCAACCACTATGGAAGGCAGTATGGCACTTTCTCAAAAACTTGGAAATAGAAATACCATTAGACCCAACAATTCCACTACTGGGAATATACCCTAAAGAAACCAGAATAGCCACCCAAGCAGATATATGCACACCTGTGTTTACTGCGGCTTTGTTCACAATAGCAAAGAGTTGGAAACAACCCAAAAGCTCATCAGCAAACAAATGGATAGAAAAACTGTGGTATATTCACACAATGGAATTCTATGCTGCATTGACAAACAAGGAACTCTTGAAATATAATATAAAATGGATGACCCTGGAGGACATTATGCTGAGTGATATATCATATCTCAGTCACAAAGGGACAAATACTGCATAATGCCACTGTTGTAAAGCAGGACTGACATCGGGGTTGGGGGGAAACTGAGAGAAAAGGGTATAAATAATATACTGCATTGAAAGATGAGGGAGAGAACTCTTTGAAAGGAACATATGATTAGGTATTATTTTTGTGAGAAGAGTCCAAAATGAGAGCTGCATGGTGGAGTACACTGAGGGGGTGGTGATGGTATAATAATGAAAGAATTTTTTTTCACTTTTCAAAGAGAAAAACCTACTTGGGGTAGGGGGAGAGGTGGGCAAGGATGAAAATGTGCAACAATGAATGAATGGAAATCCAAAGTCTGTATAAACTTTCATTAAAATTTCATTTAAAATATACAATAAGAGAGCAGAGATAAACCAGTTTTCCCATTACATTTCTAAAGCTTTGTTTCATATTTGATGACCCGGAGATATAACATCTCATAGAGAGTAGGAGAGTTCTGGTGATCAAGTGAACAAGGAGTTAACTGACTCATATCAAGCCTCCAGAAGTTTCCTAAGACTGTAATCTTAAGGAAAAGATAATGCTTATCTTTCTTCCTCAGAGCTGTTAGTGGATTCAAAGCACTAAAAACTCTTGACCCTTTGGCTAATAACATAATACTCTATGGCCAATAGAGCTCCTTGTTACAGATTGTGTTGTTGTTGTGTGTTGCTGAACTAAAACCAACTCACAGCTGAGCCATCAATGGGTTTTCAAAGGTTATAGATTACACAAGAGGAAATTGTCCATGTCTTTCCCACAAAACAACTGATGGATTTGAACTACTTGCCTTTGGGTAGGTAGCATAACATCTTGCTCACTTTGCCACCTGAGTTCTGTTCACAGATTGTTGTTGAGTTGTTAGGTGCTGTTGAGTTGAGTACAACTCATAACGACTCCATAAACAAAAGATCTGAAGCCGTTTCTATCCACTGCCAACTTCACACTTTCTGACACACAAGAGCCCACTGCAAGCAGTGACCATGTCAATCCACCTGGTTGAGGGTCTTCCTTTCCTTCTCTAACCTTCCACTCTTCCAGCATCCTGTCCTTCTCACAGGAATAGCACTTCCTAGCAAGATGCCCAAAGTGCCCAAAGGTGCAACCTCATCATTCTTGCCTCCAAGAGCAGTCCAGCAGCACCCTCCAAGATATACCTGTTTCTTCTATTGGCTCTCCATGCCATGGCATGTTCAGTGCTCTTCTTCAAAACCACAGCTCAAAGACATCAGTTTTTTTAAAAAAAAAGAAATTGAATTTTTAAAAAAATTTTTTGGTGTGTACCGTCAAATTGGATCTGACAGGTACAGAAGAAGATTGCCCCTCCTTCTCCAGCAGAGCATCTGGTGGTTTCAAACTGTGCACCTCTGAGATTGCAGTGCAGCTTCTTGCCACTAGGCCACCAGAGCTCCCTACATCAGTTCTTTTCTGCCATGCTTATTCATGGTCCAGCTCTCAGATGCATAGCAAGTAATCAGAAAGACCATAGCCTGAATCAGACACACCGTAGTCATCAAATTGACATCATTACTCCTCAATAATTTGGAGCAATCCCTAACTGCAGATTTTCCTAGTGCATCGTGTCTCCTTATTTCCTAACTTTTGGTACCAAGGGGGTAATTGTGGATTCAAGGAAGAAGAAGCTGTTTATAGTTTCAATCTCCTCTCCATCCATCATGATGCTGCCTATCTGTCCAGCGGTAAGAATCTTTGTTTTCTTGACATTGAGATGCAATCCATACTGAAGGCTGCAAAAAGTGATTCAAGTCCTCCTCATTATCCCCAAATGAGGTTGTATCATCTGCATAATGCAGGTTATTATTAATGAGTCTTCCTCCAATCTTGATGCCACAATCCTCGTTATAGAGTCCAGCTTTTGGATAAGTTGCTCAGCATACAGATTGAATAGAGAGAGAATACAACCCTGACATACTCCCTTCTCAATTTTAAACCAGAACTGAAAAACACATATGTAAGCCTCGAGTTGCAATATTCAAAGATGCTATGAGGCAATGTATTGAATGACCTAGAAAACATCAAAAGAAGGTGGAGAGAATACACAGATTCACCGTACCAGAGAGAATTGTTTGGCACTGAAAAATTTCCAGAAGTACAATATGAATAGGAGCCAGTGGTAATAAAGGAAGAAGTGGAAGCTACATTGAAGGCATTGGCAAAAAACAAGGACCCAGAAATTGATGGAATATCAATTGACTTGTTTCAATTGACAGATGCATCCTTGGATGCACTGACCAGTCTATGCTAGGAAATTTGGAGGACATCTTTCTGGCCAGTGGATTGAAAGAGGTCCATCCATATTTGCTCCCATTTCCAAGAAAGGTGATCCAACTTAATGTGGATACTATCAAATATCATTAATTTCACATTTAAGCAAAATAGTGCTGAAGATCATTAAAAAAACATACACACGGATAGGAAACTGCTAAAAGTTCAAGCAGAATTTAAAAGAGGTTGTGTGGCACCAGGAATATCATTGTTAACATCAGATGGATCCTTGGCTGAAAGTAAGGAATATCAGAAGAATGTGTATTTATGCTTTATTGATTATGCAAAGTCATTTGTTTGTGTGGATCGTATAGGTTGTGGCTGACATTGAGAAGAATGGGAATCCCAGAGCCCTTAATCGTGCTCATGCAAAATCTTTACCTGTGCAAACAAAGCAGGGGAACACTTCATTATTTATGGATGAGAGAACTTAATATTACTAAAATGTTCTTACTATCCAAAGCAATCATTGTTGTTGTTGTTATTGTTGTTATGTGCTGTCAGATTGGAATCAACTCATAGCTGACCCTCCAGTGGGTTTTCAGAGGATATCAATCACATGGAAGAAATGTTTTCATCTTTCTCTCACTAAGCACCTGGCAGATTTGAACCATTTGTCTTTGGGTTGGCAGCATAACTCCTTACCACTAAGATACCATATCTTTCTAAAGAAATTTTTAGATTCAATGTGATTTTGATCAAAATCACAGTAGTTTTCTTTATAGAAATAGAGAAATCAATCTTCAATTTTGTATGGAACAGCAAGAAGTCTTGAATAGCTAAAACAAAGCCTAATGGAAAGAATAAAGTAGATTCACATTTCCTGATTTTAAAGCACTATATAGCTATGGTTATCAAAACAGCCTAGACACACAGATCACTAGACAAGAATTAAACATCCAGAAATAAATTCACACATCAGCAGCATGGGGCTGGAATGCTGTGTGAAAGTTGTCTGCAGAAGCCGGATTCTACAGAGGCTTGTTGGCTGGTTCTGATGAGGATTACAGTTGAATGTTGACTCGCTAATGGGTGTGAGATGATGTGATTTGGCCTCCTATTTAAAATTTACATTTGGGCCTGGTTTTAATTGTTTTTGGTCAAACATTTTTCTGAGTGGTATAGCCACGGTCAGTCCATTTGCTGTTCAGAGGTAACTCGTGATTGATGTGATGCTAAATACTGTGACACTGATATGTCAAATGTGATAATGGTTACCCATGGTGGACAGTGTTCGCTGGAGCTTCTAGATTAAAACAAGTTTGGAAGCTTTGAGTGGCATCCAGCTCCAAAATGACTTGTTTCCATAAACTTTATGTACGTAGAGACATGATGAAAGTTATATAAGTGTTCAGGTCTTTGGATCACATGTTATGCTATGCTATGCTATGCTATGCTATGCTATGCTATGCTATGCTATGCTAGTGTACACAGAAAACACCAAAGACTCAACAAAAAAACTGTTAAGAGTTAGTAGGCCAGTTTAGTAGAGTGGCAGGATATAATATCAATATCCAAAAATTGGTAGGATTCCTCTACAGTAACAAAGAGAACTCAGAGAAGAAAGTCAAGAAAGCAATATTATTTGCAATAAATAGCCAACTAAATTGAAATACTTGAGAGCGAACCTAACTAGAGATACAAAAATCCTTCACAAAGAAAACTACAGAACATTTCTGCAAGACACAATAAAAGACCTAAAGAAATGGAAAAACGTACCCCGTTCATGATTAGGAAAACTCATTATTGTGAAAATCATGATCCTATCAAAAGCAATCTACATGTTCAACACAATCCCAATAGAGATACAAAATTCACTTTTCAAGGAGATTGAAAGGAAAATTATCACATTTATTTGGAGAGGCAAGAGACTTGAATAAGAAAAAACACTTCTGAGAAACAAAAATGAGGGCGGAGGCCTAGCCCTCCCTGACCTCAAAACCTATTACACAGCAGTAGTAATAAAAACAGCATTTTACTGGTACAATGACAGGCCCATAGACCATTGGAACAGAATTGTGAACCCAGTAATAGACCCACATATCTATGGTCAACTGATAGTCGACGAGGAAATAAAACCTATCAAATGGAAAAATTATAACTTCTTCAACAAATGGTGCTGGCAAAACTGGACTTCCACATGCAAAAGCTGAAACAGGATCCACATCTTACGCCGTACACAAAAATCAACCCAAGGTGGGTTGGAGACCTGGGAGTAAAGTCCAAAACCATAACATTCATAAGAGACAAACTGGTATCAAGCTTGGAAGCCCTAGTCCACAGTATAAAGAGACTGCCAAATATAGCCAGAAATGTACAATCTGAAGAAGATAAAATTGATGAATAGGACTTTCTAAAGATTAAATACCTGTGTTTATAAAAAAGCTTTTTCTAACAAAGTGAAAAGAAAACCTACAGACTGTAAACAAACGTTTGGTAATACCATCTCAGACAAGAGTCTCATAACGAAAGTTTACAGAATACTCTTGGGCCTCCACAAGAAAAAGACTGATAACACAATCACTAAATAGGCAAAAGGCATGGAAAGACTTTTCACAGAGGAAGATATTTGAATGGCCAACAGACACATGAAGAAATGCTCCAAGTCACTGGCAATAAGAGAGATGCAAATCAAAACCACAATGAGATATCATCTCACTCCAGTAACAGTGGCAAAATTTAACAGGGTAATAAGTAATAAATGTTGGAGAGGATGTGGCAAGAGAGGAACTCTTATACATTGTGGATTGTAAAATGTTACAATCGTTCTGGAAAACAGTTTGGTGCTTCCCCAAAAAGTTGAGCATTGAAATTCCATATGACTCAGCTGTTCCACTGGTTGAAATATATCCTAAAAAAATGAGAACTGTGGCACAAAAGGAGGTTTGTACACCAATGTTTATAGCAGCCTTATTCACCATCACAAGAATATGGGGAAGCCCAGATGCCAAACTACAAATAAATGGATTGAGAAATTATGGTACATTCACACAATGGAATACTAGGGCAGCACGCAGGAGCAATAATTTTGTCAATCATTACCTAACTTGGGAAGGACTGGTGAACCTTATGCTGAGTGAACAAACTCAGTTCCACAAGGGCATATATTGTATAAAACCATTATTGTAGAATGAGTTTGAGGATTCAACGGGGGGAGTTGAAGCAGTGGGATGAGAATGGGCAAGAGGTAGGGTGTTAATCACGAGACTGTACAGATTGATGGGGAGGGTTAGGAAAATTGGAAGAATTTGTTCTGGAAAACAATGTATTATACTTTTGTAAATAAACTAGTATAATAATTAAAAAACAAGTAAATAAATAACCCCAGCCTGCAATATGGATTGAGGCTCAATGTCAAGAAGACAAAGATTCTTACCACTGGACCAATCGGCAGCATCAGGATGGATGGTGAAGAGATTGAGATTGTACACAGCTTTAGTTTGCTTGGCTCCATAGTCAACAGTCTTGGCACCAGCAACCAGGAAATTAAAAGGCGCATTGCCATGGGAAAGTCTGCTGTTAGGGACCTCTCCAAAGTGCTGAAGAGCAGTGGTGTCTCGTCTCTCTGGAGACTAAGGTGCGTCTGATACAGGCCATAGTCTTCGCAATCACCTGTTATGCATCAGAGAGTTGGACAATGACCAAGGAGGATAGAAGGAGAATTGATGCCTTTGAGCTGTGGTGCTGGAGAAGAGTACTGAGAATACCATGGACTGCTAGGAAAACAAATAGATTTGTCCTGGAGAGGGTTAAACCGGGTGGCTCCTTGGAGGCAAGGATTCTGAGGCTCCGTCTAACTTACTTCGGACATGTAGTGAGGAGAGAGGGGTCCTTGGAGAGGGACATCATGCTTGGGAGGGTGGAGGGATGGCGCAGGAGAGGAAGGCCCTCTATGAGGTGGATTGATTCAGTGACTGGGATAATTGGGATGGGAGTGTCAGAGACAGTGAGATTGGTACAGGACAGAGCGGAGTTTAGGGCTGTTGTCCATAGGGTCGCTATGAGTCGCAGGCGACTCGACGGCACATAACAACAACAACAACAAACTAAAAAGAAAGGGGAGAGGAGAAGAGAAAGAGACAGAAAAAGGGGAAGGGGGAAATCACTGGGATAGCAGAGATTACTGCATGGATGAAGTAATAAGGAAGTTTCAATGAGGACTTGAAAAAAATGGGGTGAATTGACATGGAGCAATGGTAATTAATTATTTAAAGTATAATATTACATAAAGCACACAGTACATGTACAAAATGCAATGTATATGGATGATTATATGTAAAACATTTTTTTAAAAGTTTGAGGTAGATATTCACAACAATGACAAAAATAAAAACAAAAGAGAGGAGAGGAGGCTGTTTATGTTCAGATTAAAAAAAAGAGAGGAGAGGAGGCTGTTTATGTTCAGATAAAAACTTTATGGAATTTGGTTCCTTGGCTAAGAGGTTTTAAGGTTTCACAGGAAATGTTTAATGTTTCTATTCTACCTCCTTTGTTCATTGCATTGTGTCTCTAGTCTTAAACGCTTGTCTGCCAAAAGGCTCTCCAAGGAATAGTAATTGGTCTCCAGTCACCTGGAGAAATAGAAGAAGTCAGAAAGAGAAAGATATGCAATGTGTAGTTAATGGCCTCCAACACAAACTGTCTATCTCCTTTGCCATGAGACTAGACTGGACGGTTCCCAGCTAACGTTACTGAACATTTTTTGTCATAGAAAGCAAGAATTACTAATCTGGCAGAGACTGGTGAAATCCCTGAGACGATGGCCTTTACAAATCTAGAACTGAACATTCTCCTGGAAGTCACCTTTCAGTCAAGCGACTGTCAGGCCTGTAAACAATAACACCTATGAGAAATGTGCTTCTTACATTCCTTATAGGTGTTATTGCTTTGAGAACAATCAACAAAATGAGACAAAAAGGACAAAGAGAAATAAATTGAAATGGGGAATATAGGGAGAAAATGAGAAGAGGGTTGTTACATTGACGGTCCTTCAATGTCACAAAACAAAATGTATATAAATTGTTTAATGGATAATTAATTTTCTATGAGCTTTCACCCAAACTAAGATTAAAAAGTTAGAAAAAATTCACCACAGAAGATCCTTATTAAATGCGGAATTGTTGTTGCTATTTTTTTGTACCATCGAGTACCTCCCAGCAGGTTTTTAGAGGCAGTTATTCACACAGGTAGCCTAGTGGCAAGAAGTTGCACTGCAACGCCAAAGGCATGCAGTTCCACACCACTGGCTGCTCTGTGAGAGAAGGATGGGCAATCTCCTCCCCTGCAAATAACTGCCTTTTAAAACCCCGCCAGAGGGTCAGCTATGAATCAGTTCCAACCCTACAGCACACAAAAACTATAGCAATCACTCAGGGAACTCTGGTGACCTAGTGGTAAGAAGCTGCACTGCAATACCAAAGGCACAAGGTTCAAATCCACCAGCCGCTTTTTGGAAGAAAGATGGCCAGTCTCCTCTGTGCGATTAACTGTCCCTGCAGGGTCAGCTATGGGTCAGTTCCAATTCAATGGTATACCACACAACAACAATCACACAGGAGGAGTTTGCCTATCCTTCTGCTGAGCTTCTGGTAGATTTGAACCTTTGGGATTGCAGCACAACTTCTAACCATTAGGCCACCAGAGTTCCCTATCTGAAATAGGGAAATTTTTGAAATTTGAAATGCTGAATAGAATTTAAAATTCTCATGGACTCTAGACTTTCTGTCATCATGGAGGGCGGATGAACCCCTAAAACTATTGCCCTGAGATAATAGTTTTCTTTTTGTTATTGTGATTTAAGTGAATGTTCAGAGAACAAATTGGGTTTTCATTCAACAGTTCACACATAGAGAGATTTATGACACTGATTGCAATTTCCAAAATATAACATACTTCCCTGTCTTTCCTTGTGTTAACAATTTCCATTCGCCTTTCTTTGCTGTCTCTTTTTGCTTTTCGAGTTTTGTCCTTGGGCAAATGCTGCCCATGATAGGTTGGTATAAAGAGTTCATGCTTCCTAGTTCTTACTACTAGTAGGAGTTCATATGACTAGTAGGTCTGCCTTTTGTTTGGCTAAAAGTTAAGGCAAATTAAAAAGGAACTAAGGGCAGCATCAGGATGGATGGTGAAGAGATTGAGATTGTTTTCAGCTTTAGTTTGCTTGGCTCCACAGTCAACACTTTCGGCACCAGTAGCCAGGAAATTAAAAGGCATAATGCCATGGGAAAGTCTGCTGTTAGGGACCTATCCAAAGTACTGAAGAGCAATGGTGTCTCTCTGGAGACTAAGGTGTGTCTGATACAGGCCATGTTCTTTGCAATCACTTGTTATGCATCAGAGAGTTGGACAATGACTAAGGAGGATAGAAAGAGAATTGATGCCTTTGAGCTGTGGTGCTGGAGAAAGAAGAGTATTGAGAGTACCATGGACTGCTAGGAAAACAAAGAGATTCATCCTGGAAAGGGTTAAACTGGGTGGCTCCTTGAAGGCAAGGATTCTGAGGCTCTGTCTAACATACTTTGGATATGTTGTAAGGAGGGACAGGTCCTTGGAGAAGGACATCATGCTTGGGAGGGTGGAGGGACGGCGCAGGAGGGGAAGGCCCCCTATGAGGTGGATTTATTCAGTGACTGGATGGGAGTGTCAGAGACAGTGCGATTGGCACAGGACAGAGCAGAGTTTAGGGCTGCTGTACATAGGGTCGCTATGAGTCGCAAGCGACTCAAATGCACATAACAACAACAACAACAACAACAACAAGGGCCAGTCTAGGACAAGGATCAGATCTGTTGTTCATAGATTCACGACGAGTTGAACTCAACCTACTGGCATCTAACAAGAAGAGCCAGTCTCTATCAGACCAGTAAGCTCCATATTTGTATTTTTTTAATTTGTTCTTATTTTTTTTCCCTCCCATCCTATTCTGTACCTCCTATTGTGTCCTATTGTGTCCTCTTTCAGAATGCAGCTCTGAGAAAACCTTTGAACTTTAAACCAAAAATATACTATTAAGCCATGTTAAAACCAAACAATAGCTTAACTAGTAAAATAGGTCTGTCTTCACTGTTAAACTATTTTAAGAATGCTGTCTATATGGGATCAAATTGACAACAGCAAATCAAAAGATTTGAGGGCAGTGAGCTTATGCTTTTGAGGGATGAACAACACAAAAAACGAGTGAGAATGGTTGTTCAACTCAAAGAATAGAATCAATATCACTGAATTATACATATAGAAGTTGTTGAGTTTGTTTATGTTTCACAGTGTATATACTCACCAACAAGAGAAATAATATTTAGAGGAGGGAAAGTCTACAGAATTTTGTACCTATTACACCTCTGTGGGATCTTAGAATCCAGACTATCGACATTATTTTCAGAGTCATTGATCATGTGCCACACTTTGTACAGCTTCTGGGTGTATCAGCTCAGTTCAGCCTGCCCCTTGGTTTAGATAAGTGAGGCAAGCCTTAGAGAAAGACAAACAAGTTCCTAATTTTACAGAACACCTAAGCACAAATCAATCTGTTTAGCAGGTTCTTCGAATTGCTTGGAGCCTGTGTGAGCACTAAGAATCACCATGGCAGGGATGCTCTTCAGGGGACCAGGCTTTTCAGCTCTCCATTGAAAAGCTGAGTAGGGAAAGAATCAGTTGTTTGCTACCATGCTGACAGCTCAAGTGTTGCTTATTGAAAAGGAGAAGAGCAGAGCTTTTCAGGTAACTCCTGAGCAGAGGGTGAATACAGATCTCCTCTCTAATTACTCTGTGCGTATGATAAGAACATAATGCTGGGGTGAACCCTTGTAGTTTAGGAACAAATGAAACACGTCTTTCAACAATTTTGAACCAAAGCAAGGCTCTAGTTGCTATATAATACAAATAATATTTTATAATTGAGATTCATTCAAGTTATGTCTTGGTGAAACAGTAGTAATAGCAAACTCAAGGTCACCTATACTTTATTCTTTGTCTCTTCTTGCTGCACATGCATTCTTTCATCCATTCTTTTCTATGGAAACTTCCCTCCTTTTCTCCCTCAATCTCTCTTACTTCGCTCACTAACTTTCACCTACCCATTCTTTATTCATGCACCGCCTCCTTTTTCTTTTTTTGGTTGTCTGATCTGGATCTTAACCTGACAATGACACAATCATTCCTTAGCTTTCTTATGAGTAGGAAGGACTGAAAGAGGTTGGTCTTTTGACTATTATAGTTCTCATGCTCTTCAATACCACAGTTTCACTTTATTCCAGTGGAATATTCAAGGATGTTGAATTAGTTTCTTATTGCTTCACCACAGACTTAATGGCTTCAAATAATGCACATTTATTATTTTATGGTTCTAGAAATCAGAATTCTTAAAACCAAGATGTTATCAAGACTGCATTCTTTCTGGTGGAGTGGTTTCCTTGGTTTGTTTTTTCTCCCCCTCAGGTGATAGAGGCTTTATCTCATATAATTTGGGCATGTTATCAGGGAAAGTAAACCTCTAGAAAAAAGATATCACACTTGGTATAGTAGGAGGTAATTAAAAAAAAGGAAGACTCTTAATAAGGTCAATTCACATAAATAGCTACAGCAAAGGGCACAAGCACAGCAGAACTGCGAGTGTGGCAGAGGACTGTATTAACGTTTCACTCTACTGTGCATGGAAACACTTTGCATTAGAGTTTATTCAACAGTGCTCACAAAAGAAATTACCTGCATTACTTGGCTTATGGCCACTTTTTACATCTTCAAAGTCAACATCATAGAATCTGTAGATCTGAAATTTTTTTCAGAACTTTGCCTCCATATACACGTATCTCTGATCCTAATCTTCTTGCTTCCCTCAACAGGATATTTAGACAATCAGGATAATCTCCCCATCACAAGATCATTTATTCACATCTGAAAAGTCCCTTTTGCCAGACTAAGTGAACATCTTTAAGGGATCGTTATTTTTTCTTTTCTATCTACGCAATTAGAAAGGACAGTCATTGATCTTAGAAGCAAGTTGCTGACTTTGAAACCTTCATTCGTAGAAGAATCTATGATCCCCTAGTGGAAGTAATCTTGACTTGGTTTCCTAAAGCAAAATTAATAAGTACATGGACAAGTTCTTGCATGAAGATATGATTATGGTAGCTTCTAGGAAGGTACAAGTCTAGGAAGGTACAGTGGTTTGATTTGGGGAAAATTAAAGCACCATCTTCAAGTAGAACTGTAAAAGAAACAAGCCAAAATGTTCGAGTTCAAGTTATAAAATGTTCTAGGGGACATTGGGTGCTTATTTATAAGCAAATCTGTTTGCTTATCTATGAATGAGGTTACTAATTCTTCCCTCTGTTTTTTATAGTCATTGATTTGGAACTGACTCATAGTTGACCCTCTAGAAGGTTTACAGAGGCTGTAAATCATGTGAGAGAGATGGCTCACCTTTCTCCCATGGAGCAGCTGGTGGATTCAAACCACTTGCCTTAGGGTTGAAAGCACAACACCTTACCATTATTGTCTTGTCACAAGAGCTCCATCCCCCCTCTTATGGTTGTAGCATCAAATGAAATTATGACAATAAAAGGATACTATATAATACCTGCATTAAAGGGTACTCCCAAGAAGTTGTTTCTTTTAGTTACTTCCTTAGTGGTTAGCCTAAAGGCCAAGAATGAATTACATGGTGACCAAAAGCAATTAGTTTGAGAGTAATCAAATGAATATTGAGCAATGGGCTCTTAAAACAACCTAGAGAATACACCTACACAATCCAATGGAATTTGACAAAATCTATTTCTTCTCATCTCCTTTTAGTCTAATTACATTTTACCATCTAAATTGAGGGACAATATGTGAGGGAAGATTTGATCTCTCTCATTCCTGAGGAATTGTAGAACCAAAAAGAATTTTGTCTGTTCCACCAAATTTATGAAAATGTCTTACTTGACACAACAACCTTCCAGCTAACAAGTAAATGCTTAAACATTGTCTCACCAGGAAAATAAGGTACAGCCAACCAGAAATAGAGGAAAATTTGGGTTGACAACTGGTATTGACAGAGGTTTCTGTAGTAAGGTATAGTCTCTCTAAGGATCAGTAAAGTACTAAAGTTTAAAAGTCTCAAAACTGTTCACTTTTCTATGTGTGTTATTAATTGAGAGAGGGTGTTAAGAACAAAAAGGCTGGGTATAGGAGAAGAACCAGGGATAAAAAGAAAAAGGAAGACATAGGAGAATGAGCAGTCTATTTCTTTTTTAATTTGTTTGATTTTAAGAACTAAAACAAAATCCCCCCAAAGGTGAGGAAAAAATACACACATACATATACATTTATATGTATATCTCTCTATATATGTATGACAAGAGAACAACCAGTATCTGAGAAGGGAAATGATACAATAACTATGGTATACATTGCTATGGAATTTAATGCAAATATTTTAAACCCTATGTACAACAGAACACATGTAGATAACAGAAAGGGCAAATGAGGTTGCGTTTTCATGTATGGAAATACAAAGGAAGAGAAACAGTTGTAAGCAGACACTAGTGATTGGGACATGGAATGTGAGAACCATGAATGCAGGAAAATTAGATATTGTTAAGGAAGAAATGGAAAACATAAATATTGATATACTAGGCATTGGTGAGATGAGATGGACTGGCATGGGGCATTTTGAGTTGGATGATCATATGATATATTACTCTGGAGATGAAAAATATTTTCATAGTTAAAAAAGTCATTGCTAGATCCATCTTGAAGTAAAATATTGTCAGTGACAGGATAATATCCATACACATACAAGGAAGTCCAGTGAATACCACTATCATTCACGTATATGCACCAAAAACCAGAGCCAAGGAAGAGGATATAGAAGGTTTTTACCAACTTTTACAATCAGAGATCGATCAAACATGCAATCAAGATGCATTGATAATAATGGGTGAC
>NW_006400297.1:354103-354552 GCF_000299155.1 Elephantulus edwardii
AGAAGTTCATGCTGCTTTGAAGGAAATGGCAAAAAATAAGGCTCCAGGAATAGATGGTATACCAATTGAAGTATCTCAGGTAAGAGATGTTGCCCTGAACGTGCTCACCAAGTTGAGTCAAGAAATCTGGAGAACAACCACTTGGCCAGCTGACTGGAAGAGATCTGTATTTGTTCCTATCCCAAAGAAAGGTGACCCAACAGAGTGTGGAAACTATATATAGAACAATCTCACTGATTACACATGCAAGCAAGATTTTACTGAAGATCATCCAAAAACGAGTGGAACAGCACATCAGCAGAGAACTACCAGAAGTCCAGGCTGGGTTTAGAAGGGGTCTTGGTACTAGGGATATTGTACCGAATGTTAGATGGATCTTAGCTGAAAGCAGAGAACACTAGAGGAATGTCTATCTGTGTTTCGTTGACTATGCAAAGACATTTGACTGT
>NW_006400297.1:355312-358065 GCF_000299155.1 Elephantulus edwardii
GACCGGTCCTTGGAGAAGGACATCATGCTTTGGAGGGTGGAGGGACAGCACAGGAGGGGAAGGCCCTCTATGATGTGGATTGATTCAGTGACTGGGATAATCGGGATGGGAGTGTCAGAGACAGTGTGATTGGCACAGGACAGAGCAGAGTTTAAGGCTGTTGTACATAGGGTTGCTATGAGTCGCAAGTGACTCAACGGCACATAACAACATTTTTAAATCTTAATTATAAAAAGTATGTAACTTGGGAAGACATTTATATATTACCCTTTTGAATAAGGCTATGGAACATTGTTTAAGGTGTGGTAAAACTATACACAGTTTTCTATACATATATAAGCATCATGGGAAATTGACAATTACTGATGTCCTAGTAATAGAATTTTATTCAATGGGCCACTAATTTTCATTCCAAACACTTCCCAAAAAGTCCATACTCTTTTTATTTTCTATTTCGTTAAACATTCTCCACTATAAGATGTTAACAATCTTTGGTTTCATTTGCTTCATTACTGCAGAATTATTAAGACTACCAGCAACTCTGAAGAAAGCTCTTATGGCCTACTGGTAGGAGTCATGCTGCCAACCCAGAGTATATGGTTTGATTCCACCAGCTGCTCCAACAAAGAAAAATGCACAGTCTCCTCCTGTGCCATTTACTAACTCTTAAAATTCACTAGAGAGTGAGCTATTAGTCATTTCAACTCAGTGGTATATAATAA
The DNA here is from genome assembly GCF_000299155.1 of Elephantulus edwardii. Classification (NCBI taxonomy): domain Eukaryota; kingdom Metazoa; phylum Chordata; class Mammalia; order Macroscelidea; family Macroscelididae; genus Elephantulus; species Elephantulus edwardii. The sequence continues at coordinate 356,035 of NW_006400297.1, forward strand.
CAACAAGCAGCTCTGAATAAGAAAGATGAACAATCTTCTACCATCAGATTTACAACCCCGAAATCCTAATGGAGGGTGAGCTATGAGTCAGTTGTGACTTGACAGCAGAGAAATTATTTTTGTTTTATTAGTAAGTTCCTCTTTATGTTTAACCAAATAAACTACTTTCCAAAAGCTTCTTTTTTATTATATCTTTTAATTCAACTCTGTCTTCAAAACTTGCAAAAACTTATTGCTATTTTCATACAACAATACTGTAGATCCACCCATTCCATTCTTCTAGAATCCCAGAGTTTTTTCAAACCTTTATCACTTCTTCTTCTTTTAGGAAGGAGCCCCACTGTCATTGTGTTTACTGTATTGGGCTACTTATCCAAAGGAAATAAGTGGTGCAACATAAATAGATTAGAAACACACGTGTTTATTGCAGCATTAGTTACAATATCAAAGAGATATAAACAACTCAAGTGTCCATCAGAAGACAAATGTCTAAAGAAATTGTAGTATATTGACACAATGAAATACTAGGTAAATATTAATAAGTACTTCATAAAATACTGCATAATGTGGATTAATCTAGGAAACATCAGGCTAACTGAAAGAAAACAATCCCCAAAGGACAAATATTATGTAAGAATACTATAAAACAAAAGCATTTTTCATTAATTGCCCTTTGGTGGCTGGCACATCTTATATAAAGCAGCAGTGACCCAAAAGGTAGGATTTATTGATCTTATTTTGCTTTTTGGTTGTTGGGGACCTCTTATTTAAACTATTTTCAACTCAGATGTTGGACCTTTTTAATCAACAACCTTGTGTGAAGCACCAACATCAAAGATTGAACAGAGACTCCCATGTGACCATAATATCCACATCTGGGATATTATCACAGCATATTAGCCATAAGTCTCAGCTGGAATATTCCAACATGTTCCCAACATTGCATTCTGCTACATCTATCCAGGCTTCAACTGCATCTGGTAACATGATATTCTCCGATTTGCTATTAGAGGTACAATACTCATTTTTAAGTTTGTCTTATATGAGGAATTCATTGTTATAATTAGTACAGCACTGTTCTGTAAGGTTGTAGTACTGAGGTAACTGGTGGTTGGCTGTGATGCTGAAAGCTATGCAACAGATGTGTCAAATTCTATAAGGGTTGTTCATAGTAGATAGGCTTTTGTAGAGCTCCCAGATAAAGACAGACTAGAAAGCAGGATTAGATCCACTTCTTTTTCTTTTTTTTAAATTTTTTTATTATTAATTTCAATGAAAATTTACAGAGACTTTGGATGACCATTCATTCATTGTTGCACTTTTCTCTGCTCCCAAACTTTCCCCCCCAGTACACTCCCGTCTTGGAAAAGTAAAAGAAAAAAATCTTTCATTGTTTTACAATCCCTTCCCCCAGGTCCACTCCACTATGCAGCCTTTGCTCTAGACTCCCATCATGACAAAAATACCTAATTACACATCCCTTTTAAACCATTTTCTCCCTCACCTGTTTCAATGCAGCATACATTATTGAACCCATATTTCTCAGTCTCTCCCCAACCCTGATGTCAGTCCTGTTTTACAACAGTGGCACCATGCAGTATTTGTCCATTTGTGACTGAGATACTTCACTCAGCATAACGTCCTCCAGGGCCACCCATTTTGAATAATTTTGGATGAATTCCTTGTTTTTCAATGCAGTGCAGTATTCCATTGTGTGAATATACCACAGCTTCTCTATCCATTCATTTGTTGATAGACACTCAGGTTGTTTTCAACTCCTTGCTATGGTGAACAAAGCCACGATAAACATGTTGTTGTTATGTGCCATCGAGTCGCCTGCGACTCATAGCGATCCTATGTACAACAGCCCTAAACCCTGCTCTATCCTGTGCCAATCTCATTGCCTCTGACACACCCATCCCAATTACCCCAGTCACTGAATCAATCGACCTCATAGAGGGTCTTCCCCTCCTGCGCTGTCCCTCTACTCTACCCAGCATGATGTCCCTCTCCAAAGACCTGTATCTCCTT
>NW_006400297.1:359345-377726 GCF_000299155.1 Elephantulus edwardii
TTCTCCACAACCTCACCAGCATTTGTTGCTTGCTGTTCTGTTAAATTTTGCTGTTCTTACTGGGGTGAGATGATATCTCATAGTTGTTTTGATTTACATCTCTTTTAGAGATAGGGATTTTGAACTTTTCTTCAGGTGCATAGCAGACTTCTAAAAACCCTATAAACAGTAGAGAAACAGAGATAGTTATGGAATTAGAGATAGAGACCAGATTGGAAATCAGTCAAAATGAGGGAAAATAGCAGCAAACATTCTTTACTAATTGGAACATGGAAAGTATGAATCATGAACGCTGGAAAACTAGAAGTTGTGAAAAATTAAATGGAACACGTGAACATCGACATCCTAGGCATTAGTGAGATGATATGGACTAGTTTTGGCCACTTTGAATCAGACATGTTATACTATGTTGGAAATAAAAAACAGAAGAATGGTGTTGCCCTCATAGTAAAAAAAGACAATTACAAGTTCTATCCTGTAGTACAATTTTGTGAGTGAGAGGATATTATCCATGCACAAACAAGGATACTTGTTAATATGACTCTTATTTAATAATATGCTCGTACAGCTAAAGCCAAAAAGAAGGAAATTGAAAATTCTTACCAAATCCTGCAGTCTTAAATTGACCAAACATGCAATCCTGATGTGTTAATGATAACTGGTGACTAGAATGAAACAACTTTTATTGTTTCCAAAATGGTAGTCAGGAAGTATGAAATTGGTGACAGAAACACACCTGGAAATAGAATGATCTAATTTTCTACTACCCAGTCGTGTTCAAGCAAGGTGTTGTTCAGCTTCCAAATGTATGGTTTTTTCTCCTTTATCATCCTATTAATTTCATTTTTTATTTCTTCTACTACCCAGAGAATGATCTAATTTTATATGTTCAATGAATATCACAAATATATTTTTAAAAAATACAAATAAGTGCATAGTGGACTGGACTTGGGGGGAGGGTTTGTATAATAATGAAAGAATTTTTCTTTTACTTTTCAAAGAGAAAAACTATCTGGGAGGAGGGGTGGACAGGGAGAAAAGTGCAACAATGAGTGAATGGAAATCTAAAGTCTCTGTAAATTTTCATTAAAATTAATAATAATTAAGAAAGTAAAATACACAAATTATGACTTTACACATGGAACTCACCTGATGAACTGCATAGAGATCAGAATGACTACATCTGTGGGAGAAATCACTAGAGATGCTCAACATCAACAGTCAAAACCAACTCAGGAGTTAACTGTACAACAGACAATAAATTACTTATGGGCAAGTTCAAACTGATGCCAAAGGAATTGAAAACAAGTCCATGAGAACCAAAATATGATCATGAATCTATCCTACCTGAGTTGGAAAATCATCTTAAGAACAGGTTTAAAGCATTAAACACCAATGATCAAAGACTGGATAAGTTGTGGGATGGCATCAAGGATGCTGTCCTTGAAAAGAGCGAAAGATCATTACAAAGACAGAGGAGTTGTTGTTTTTGTTATGTACCATTGAACTGCCTGAGACTCATAGCGCCCCCATGTACAACAGGCCCAAACCATGTTATATCCTGTGCCAATCTTACTGTATTTGACACACCTACCCCATTATTACCCCACCCACTGAATCAATCTATCTCATCGAGGGTCTTCCTCTCCTGCACTGTTCCTCCACCCTTCTAATCATGACGTCCCTCTCCAAGAACTGGCACCTCCTTGCAACATGTCCAAATTATGTCAGAGGAAGATTCAGAATCCTCCAAGGAGCAGTCTAGTTTAACCCTCTCCAGGTCGAACCTGTTCATTTTCTTAGCAATTCATAGAAAAAAATGGAAATGGATGTCAGAAGAGACTCTGCAAATTGCACTAAAGTGTTGAGAAGCCAAAACAAAGGGTAAAGATGCTGAAGTAAAAGAACTGAACAAAATATTTCAAAGGGCAGCTCGAGAAAACAAAGTAATTGGATTATAATGGAAAGTACAGAGAACTGAAATTGGAGAATAAAAAGAGAAGAACTCGCTCAGCATTTCTCAAGCTAAAAGAAATGAAAAACAGATGAGTCACCATATTGAAAGATGCTCCAGACAATATGTTCAATAATCCAGTAAGCATCAAAGTTGGAAGGAATACACAGAGTCATTGTACCAAAACCAATTAGCTAACATTGAAAAATTTCAGGAAGTACCACATGAACAAGGGCCAATGCTAATGAAGCAAGAATTTGAAACTGTATTGCAAGCATTGGCAAAAAAATAAGGCCTCAGGAATTGATAAGATTCCAATTGACATGTTTCAACTAACACATGCAGCCCTAGATGCCATTCTATGCCAGGAAAATTGGAGCACAGATATCTAGGCTGTCTGTCTGAAAAGAATCATATTTGTTCCTATTCCCAAGAAAGGTGAGCTAATAAAATTCCAAAATTATGGAATAATATCATTAATATTACATGCTGGTAAAATATTGCTGAAGATCATTAAAATTCAGCTAGAACAGTACATAGATTGGGAATTGCCAGAAGTTTAAACAGGATTTAGAAGAGGTTGTGGCCCCAGGGATATCATTGCTGATGTCAGATGGATCCTAGCTGAAGTAAAGAAAACCAGAAGACTGTCTATTTTTGCTATATTGACTATGCAAAGTTATTTAACTGTGTGGATCATCACAAATTATGGCTAACATTGAGAAAAATAGGAATCCCAAAATATTTGTGGTCAAGTTGTGAGAACAAAGCAAGGGATTATTATATGGTTTTAAATTTTAAAAAGATATGTGTTAGGGTTGTATCATCTCTGTGACCTATTCAATCTATATACTGAGCAAATTATTTGAGATGCTGGACTCTATGAAGAAGAACAACATGGTGTCAGTATCAGTGGCTATGCTCTTTTCTGATTGGCCATACTTGTCTTATAGTAGGCAGATTGGAATGTGCTCAAAAGGTGTGGTCAGTGTGTAATGTTGCCCAGTCCCAAGTGGCCTTTCATTAACAATATGTATTATGCAGCTGACACAGTCTTGCTTGATGAAAGTGAGAAAGAAGATTATGGATTGCAGATTTCAATATGGATTGCATCTCAACATCAAGAAAACAAAAATACTCATCACTGGGCCAATACGCAACCTCATGATAGATGGAGGAAAGATTGATATTGTCAACGATTTAATCTAGCTTGTATCCACAGCACACCCTTGGTACCAGCAGTCAGGTGAGGTATAGCATTTAAAAAAAGACTTATAGCTCCAAAATCCTGAATATAAAATCATGTCCCTTTAAAGACGAAGGCACACCTAACTCAAGCCATAGTCTTTCTAATTTCCTACTATGCATCTGAGAACTAGAAAATGACTGTGGATGGCAGGAGAAGAATCGATGTACTTGAGTTGTAATGTTAGAGAAGAGTGCTGACAGAGTGTCAAAAGAACAAATAGATACTTCTTGGAGAAAGTGCAATGAGACTGTTCCATGGAGGCAAAGATGGTGAAGTGTCATCTCATATATGGTAGACATATTGTTAGGGAAGCTATTCCTTAAAATGGGACATCACGCTTGAAAAGGTGGAGGATCGATGAAGGAGAGGAAGAGTCTCAATGAGAAGAATTTAGTGTCTGTGGCAATGGATTGGAATGTGTCCTGCATAAGGATGGAGCAGGATAGGACAGAATTCAGAGTCATTGTTCATATGATCACAATGAGTTGTACTTGATACAATGGTACTTAAACAATAATTATAAAAAGTAAACAAAAAGAGGAAGTGTAACTAGGGGGATCCTTAACTAGTGTATCCTTAGAAGTAAAGATGGTGAAACTTTGTCTCACATACTTAGGGCATATTTTTAGGACACACTAGTCCTTGTAAAAATATGTAATACTTGAAAAAGTAGAAGTTAATCAAAAGAAAGGAAACCCCTCAACGAGATAGATTAACACAGTGATTTCAACAGTGAGCTTGAGCATGGTAGATGTGTAAGAATGACAAAGTTTTGAAGTGTCATTGAGCTATATTCAACTGGACAACTACTAATAATAATAAAGTTTTGCCAACAGAATTATTTTTCAGTGTTTACTAAGAATTGGAAGGGAAGGAGATGGTAGTAAAAATTAGTAAAGAGATAATATCATATATATCCATATGTATATCAAAGTTGGTGAAGAACCTACGATCAGAAGAGAACAAAATAGATGAATGGGACAGTCTAAGAATCAAATTCATAGGCACATCAAAAAATTTCTACAACAGGGTAATAAGGAAAGCCACCAAGTTGGAAAAATATTTGGTAATGTCATATCTGATAAAGGAGTCTTATCTAAAACTTATGTAATACTCCAGTACCTTAATAAGAAAAAGATAAACAAACCAATCACAAAATGGGCACAGGATATGAAGAGACAATTCACCAAAGAAGACATTCAGATGGCTGACAAGCACATGAAGAAATGTTCATAATTCCTAGCTCTAAAAGACATGCAAATCAAAACAACTATGAGATATCATCTCACCCCAGAAAGAATAGCAAAATTCAACAGAGCAGCAAAAAATAAATGCTTACAAGGCTGTAGAGAGATTGGAACCTTATTCACTGCTAGTGGGAGTAGAAAATGGTGCAACAACTATGAAAGGCAGTTTGGCGCTTTCTCAAAAAGTTGGAAATAGAAATACCATTTGACGCAGCAATGCCACTACTAGGAGTATACCCTAAAGAATCCATCACCACCATCCAAACAGATATATGTGCACCTATGATTAATGTTGTGTTACTTACAATAGCAAAGAGATGGAAGTAACCTAAGTGCCCATTAAGAAATGAATGGCTAGAAAAACTATGGTCTATTCATACAATAGAATACTACACAGCATTGCAAAACAATGAACTCATGAAACATTACACAACATGGAGGACCCTGAAGCACATCATGTTGAGTGAAATATCTCGGTCACAAAAGGACAAATACTGTGTAGTACTGCTGTTATAAAACAGGTCTGACCTGAGGTGTTGGGAGGAGAATAAGGTAAGAGTGAATATATAATGACCATTGTTTTGCGACAGATGAAAGAATTGTCTAAAAGGGATATATGATTAGGCATTATACGTACGGCAGCAGCCAATAAGAGGTATATCACTGCAAAGAGTAGTGGGAGGGAGTCATTGTGCAACAATGAATAAATAGTTTCAAAAAGTGAATTGGGGGGAGGGGAAGGAAGGGAGAGATAGTAAAATGTACAACAATGAATGAATGAAAATCTATTTTATAAACATGAGTTAAAATCACAATTAAAATAAAATTTTATTTTTAAAAAAAAGTTGGTGAAGAGAAAGGAAAACAAATACACCTGTAAAGGTGCTTAAAACACCTTTAGAGTCTAAATGATTATTGCTAGGATCTTATTTATTTAAATTTTTAAATTTCTCCTGTGATTATGCCTGAACTAATTTATGATGAATTTGGACTGCCAATAGAGGTTAAAACAAACAAATACCACCTGTGTTAACTACGTGTCTATGAACATATCTAAGTTGAGTAGTGTATTCATTTCCTTGGACTGACATAAGAAATTACTACCAGCTGGGTGCTTAAAACAACAGAAATTCACCCTCTCACATTTCTAGCAGTCAGAAGCTGGAAATCAAGGTAAAAGGAGACCATGTTTCCTTCAAAGACCCTGGGGAAATGATTCATTTTGCCATTTTTATCTTCTGGTCTGGTGGCTGACAGGAGTCTTTACTTTCATTGGCTTGTATATATTTCATTTGGTGTCTGCTTTGTAGTAACATGGCATTTTATTTCTGTGTATTTTACACAGAACTTGATCTTTGTATAAGGACACAGATCATTAGACTGCCTGTGAAAATCCAGTATATAACCTCATTGTAAATTAATGTTATCTGCAAAAACTATTTCAAATTAGGTCACATTTGCAATTGTGAAGGTGGTTGCTGTCGTTAGGTGCTGTCGAAGTATGAGCCATAGTGACCCTATGAACAACAGATCTGAACCCTGTCCTATCCTGTGCCATCTTCACATGTCCTGACACATTAAAACCATCACAGCACTCACCATGTCAATTCATCTGTCCCTTAAGGTCTTCCTCTCCTTCACCATCCCTCTACCTTCCCTAGCATCATGTCTTTCTCCAAGGAACAGCCCCTCCAAGCAACATATCTGAAGTATGTGAGGCAAAGCCTCATCGCCTACCTCCAAACTCTGGCTATATCTGGTTAAATATGTCTCCAAAACGTATTTGTGTGTTCTTTTGAAGTCCATGGGATATTCAGTACTCTTCTCTAATACCACAGCTCAAAGGCTTATAATTAGTTTGTTGTTCTTGTTGATTGCCATCTAGTTGAGTACGACTCATAGCGACCCTATGAACAAAAGACCTGAAGCCTTTCTATAACTATCGTCATTTCTAAAAGCTCATAGTTTCCAGAGTCATGTAGTTTAGGAATTGGATGCCACTCCTGCTTCCAAAAATAAGTTTAAGAGATCTTAATAGGATTAAATATAATCTTGAATCTATATCATATGAATTTCAAAATCGTCTTAAGAAGGGATTGAAAACATTGAACACCAATGATCAAAGATGAGATGACTTGTGAGATACCAAAGATATCAAACCTCTCCCACCAATTGATTGATGGATTTGAACAACCAGAGAGAGAGGTTCTGCCTTTGTTTTAGCAGCGCAATTCCCTACAGATTAAAATATCAGAGATCCCTGCGGTTACCTTACCGATGTTTTTTTCCCTACAAGTTGTGCTACAGATTTTAAGTTCTATTTCAGCCTCAAAGGGCAATTAGGGCCCTAATCGCAATGGTAACACCAGGGTCTCCATCAGACCAGTAAGCCTGGAATTAATTTTTTTTAAATTAATTTTTGAGACTTGTTCTACACTTATCTCTCACTCCATCTAATGTTGCTGTTTTTAGGTGCTGTCAAGTTAATTATAACCGGTAGAGAGCCTAAGAACAACAGATCTAAACCTTGTCCATCTTGTTCCTTCCTCACATTCGGAGCCCTTGGGACAATCACTCTGTGGATCCATCTGATTGAAGGTCTTCCTCTCTTTTACTGACTGTCCACATTTCCAAAAACGATGTCCCTCTCCAATGAGTAGCCTCTTCTAGTTACATGTGCAAAGTATGTGAGACAAAGCTTTATAATCTTTGCCTTCAAGGAGTACTCTGGCAGCACCCTCTCCAAGACATAATTGTTTGTTCTTTTGACAGCCCATGGGATAGTTAATATTCTTTGCCAACACCACACCTCAAAGGAATCAAATCTTCTTCTGTATCCTTATTTGTTGTCCAGCTGTTAGATGCACCACAAGTGATTGAAAATACTATGGACTGGATCAGGTGCACCTTTGTTCTCAAATTTACATCATTGCTCCTCAATAATTTGGAGAGGTCCCTGATTGCAAATTTTCCCAGTGCAATACATCTCCTCATCTCCTGACTGCTGGTACCAAAGGTATTGATTGTGGGTCCAAGTAAGATGAAATATTTGACAACTTCAATCTTTTTATCCATTTGTCCTGGTGTTGCCTATAGAGGCCTACCTAATGTCTGTATGGCCCTAGAAAGTTTAGAGTCCAGAATTTGAAATTTTGTTCTATGTTTTCTCATTTTTTATTACTCTTCTGTAGAATAGTTCTCTGATTATAATGGAGCCAAGTATTTATCATCCAATCTATCATTTTATTAATTCTCCTTTATGTTCCAAAACACACTCTATGTTACAAATCGAGTTTGAACACTCAATGGTTAGTGGAAGTTGTTTGTCCTTTTGTTACGAAGTTCTGCTGCCCTCGTATTTAGGTCCCTTTTAATTGATTACCACTATGACAGAAGAAAAGTTGATGGCTTTTAGTATGGTATTGGAGAAGAGTATTGGATATCTCATGAACAGTCAAAAAACCAAATAGATATGTCTTGGAGAAGGTGCAGCCAGAGAGCCCTAGGCAAAGATTACAAAGCTTCATCTCACATATTTTCAGCATGTTGTTAGAAGACATATTCCTTAGAGATGGACATCATGCTTGGAAAGGTGAAGCGTTGGTGAGAGGCAGACCCTCAACCAGATGAATTGACACAGTGACTGCACAATGGGCTCAAGTGTGTCAGAGATAATGAGGGTGGCACAGGATGGGATGGGGTTCAAATCTGTTGCTCATAGGCTCACTCTGAGTTTTATTCAATAGCACTTAGTAACAATTTCAAAGCTGGTTGTCAGCTGCAAATAATGCCTGGTGGCAGGCAATAGTTCATAGCTTAGTTCTCTTGTTCATAAAACAATTTACCATCTATATTTGTAAGTTCTAGTAATTTCCTTTTCTTTCCTCCCTTTCCTCTAGTTATCCTACACAATAAAGGGGGAGAATGCTGTTATTTTATCATTCTCTTCCTATGTTCTACCTGTAAGTGTATGTGTATTTGAGTACATAAGAAATTTGTGTGTGTGTGAAGCTGAAGTTAAATGTAATATTTCTTAGAACGTTCAGTTTCTAGTCCTTGAAAGTGCCTAGATTTCTTTCACAATCTGTACATCTACCTCTTTTTCTTTTCTCCACATTCTTAACCAGCTTTTTCTCAAATACTCGTTCTAACAGAAATAGAAGAAAATAATTTCCCACTCATTTCTTCCTGGTTTTTTTTTCAAATGACACCTCAACTGTAGCAGTATTTTTTTCTGCTTTCTTTTTCTTTGTAAATTCAAGGCACATGTAACGATGTTGTGTGTTGCGGACTATTTGTAATATAAGCACCAGTTTATTGGAAATTATTAGGAAAGCAGGTGGTGAAGTGGTTTATAAAATGAGCCTAGAGGTTTGGGGCAATAAAAGACAGAGGCCAAGCATGTGAAGCATTTGAACTGAAGTCCTTTATTTTTATGGGAGGGATCTCCACAATCTTTAAAAGAAACCTGAAACCTGGCGAGTGTGTTGGAAAAAAAATGGAGAAATGCTCTCTTATATTCTCAGGTTCTGACCCAGAATGGTGGGTTTGTGTGAACGTGCAACCTCTCACTGACTGGGGGAAGAGGAGGACATTTGCTTTGACTTCTAGATGGGGCAGCTGTAGGCCTTCTGAATTCCAAACAACTGACTTAAATAAATTCAATTTGTATGCTGAAGACATGTATTTCACAAAGGTCTTTCTATTAATTCACTTAGCAAACCTCCTGTTGACACTGTTTTATAGACACTAAGTAATTTGCCAAAATTAATGGGACATTCAAATTTTCTCTCCCTCTCCCTCAATTCCAAACAGTCAACTTCCTTCAACTGTGTGGTTAGGCCTTATATGTATGGCAACAATCTAGAATAAGGGATGTATTGCAGGGTGAGCTGTGAGGGAGGGTGGTAGGTAGGGGGGAAATGTGCAACAATTACTTTTTTTTTTAAAAAAAAAAAGGATGCTCTCATTCTCACTGTGCACTGCCCTTTTCCAGGCTGTATCGCTTTGTGTGTGTTGTTAGCTGTCAAGGAGTAGCCACCCTTACCCACACATACTCATTTCCAGTTTATGACAACCTAGCACAAGTGACATCCACTTCCTAAACAATATGCCTCCAGAAACTCTTTGAACTTTGATAATGTTGAAAGTTATAGAGGGGCTTCAAGCCTTTTGTTCATAGGGTCTCTATGAGTCGTGCTCAACTCAAAGGCAATCAACAGATGTACAACATGCTGTCTGGTCATGCCCTAATTCTATGATATCTGCCGTGCATAGAGTGGTGATCCATGGGATTTTCATTGACTGCGTTTTTGGAAGTAAATGACAAGGCCATTCTTTTGAGTCCATTAGGAAGATACATTGAAACCCATTCAGCATCATATTGTTAGGTGCTGTCAAGTTGATGAAGACTCATATTGACCAAATGAACAACAGATCTGCACCTTGTGCTGTCCTGTTCCATCTTTACAATCTAACACACTTGAGCCCACTGCTGCTGTCACTGTGTCTACCATCTGGTAGAGAGTCTTTCCAAGCATAAAATTCCTTCCTGAGGAATAATTTATTTTAGTAACATGCTCAAAGTATGTAAGATGAAGCTTTATAATCTTTGCCTCCAAGGAGCTCCTTGGCTACACCATCTCCAAGACATATCTCTTTGGTTTTGGGGATATTTAGTACTTTTCTCTAACACCACACCTCAACTTTTTTTTGTGCTATTGTTGTTGTTTTTAAATTTTTTTTAATTTATTCATTATTGCACATTTTCTCCCCTCCCCTCCCCTTCTCCTCGTTCCTTGTTCCAAACTGTTCTCATTCATATAATGTATAATCATATATTCCTTCCAAACAGTTCTTCCCCGCATATGTTTCAATGTTTCAATATGTTCCTTAGCCATAACTCAAACAATTCTTATGTCTTCTTACCATCCTCAGAATCTGTGGTATCCTCAAGCTTATTGTTAGAGTCATTGTGTCAACCCACCTTTTTTAGGTTCTTCCCCTTTTTCACTGACCCTACAACTTTTCCAGCATGATGTCTTCTCCAAGGGCTGATCCCTCCTGACAAAATGCCCAGAGTACGTGAGACAAAGTTTCACCACACTTGCCTTAAGGAGCACTTTATCTGCACTTCCTCCAAGTTTGTTCTTTTGGCAGTACACTTGTCTGTCAGCTTGTTGTGCTGTGGTAATTCACATGTTGCTGTGATGATGAAAGCTGTGCCACTAATATTTCAAATACCAGAAGGGTCACCCATAGTGGACAGGTTTCAGCAGAGTTGTAAGATTAAAACAGATGAAATAGAATTGGCCATTCACTTCTGAAATCTGATGTCTTTGAAAACCTTCAGTCATTGCAACACACCATGTTCCACTGATAGATAGGTGGTGTTTGTACATAAGGTGCATTGGCCGGAGTCTAACGGATATCTTCTGCAAGAAGGTAAGAATTTTACCAGTGGACCATTAATGCCACCTCCATTTCCTACCAGTCTTGCAATAGCCTCTCTGGTTTACCTCAACTTCAGCCTATCCAAATATCCATATTGCTTCTAGGTCTCAAATGTCAGATTCATTGTTACAAAACTGCACCAACCATGACTCTCTCCTGGTTCAAATCATTCAGCTGCTCTCTTTTCTCGAGTATAGTGATGAAACTTTCAGCCTGACATTTAAGATATTTCATGAAATTTCCTCAGCCTCTTTTTCCAGTCTTAGTTTCCCTCTTCTTACATTGCAAAATCATACATCCTTGTACCTTGCTCATTTGCACTTCACATCCACACTTTTGCTTTTTTTTCACACCTGAAGTTTGGCCAACCCTCCCCTCTATACGGAGTTCCAGGGGTGTAGGATATTTTAAGGTGTTGCCTTGCAAACCCAAGGTCACACCTCTCTGGCACTTCAAATCCACCAGTGGTTCCATGGAAGAATGAACAGCCTCCTCCTACGCAATGCATAGCCTCAGAAACCCACTGAAGAGTCAACTAGGAGTTAGTTCCAACTTGGCTACAAGGAGTTTGAGGTTTGAAAGTTCTCCCCTGGGTTCATCTAAATACACAAAGCTCAGATCTCACCTCTTTGTGAGAAGACACACTTAGGTCTATACCAGCTGGGGTTTATTAATCACATGTAATCTGCTAACACCTCTTTCATTTCTGTTTAGCATTGTTGCTTTGCACTTTATGGTTATTACCTTTTCATTAATTTCTTCATTTTTCAAGTCACTCCAGTTTATATAGGCAGTTTGGAAGCAAGCACTACATTTTCTACCGTCTTTTTTTTTCTATTTTCTTTTTTCTTTCTATAATTATATTTTATTAATTTTCATAAACATTTACAGAGATTTTGGGCTTCCACTCATTCATTGTTGCACTATTCTCTCTACCCTCCTCCCAGTTTGTTCTTGTCCAAATGCCACAGTGCTTGTCAAAGCCAGTTCTGATTAATCTTCTTTGTCAGTGTATCCTTTGCCATTCTCTATCACTCCTCCCTGAGAGAGACTTCACCCTGAGTCATAAGGAAAAGGGGACGGCGTATTCTCTTAGCTACTTCCTGCTGAAAAGGGACGCTGTGGGTTTCAGGGTGAAGATCTTCTCTCACTACTCTAAAGGGCCCCTTTGGCAGTAGGAAACACATAGACTATTATGGAGATTGATTTTGGAATTCAGATGCACTCTTATTGATTGTGCTTGGCTGTACATGTACATATCCTTGAAGATGTATCATGGGGGTGTTGCAACCTAGAAGACACAAATTTGACTAACAAGTTATAAGTACATGAGTCCAAAAATTATGGAAAAGTAAAAGAAAAGATTCTTTCATTGTTTTACAAACACTCCCCCTGGTCCCCTCCACCATGCAGCCCTCGCTCTAGTCTCCTGTGATGACAGAAATACCCAGTTACATCTCTCTTTTAGATGGTTCTCTCCCTCCTCTGTTTCAGTGCAGTATACATTATTGAACCCATCTTACTCAGTCTCTCCCCAATCCCAAGGACAGTCCCATTCTACAACAGTGGCATCATGTAATATTTGTCCTTTTGTGACTGGGATATTTCACTCAGCATAATGTTCTCCAGAGTCAACCATTTTGAATAATAAGGATATCTTGATATATGTATCTTTGTGGTTTTGCTTCCCCTTTGTCCTTGGGAGTGGCCCTTTCCCTTGTCAGGAAGGGTGTCCACACTGCCTCAATTAAAGAAAAGCAAGAAATTGTCTGTGGTCCAGTTTCTTTTGTTTGTTTTGCCTTTTAGCTCCCAAAGCAGATTTTGAGAACAAAAAGTGAAGGTCTGAAGGCAGCAGACACCAAAGCAATAGGGTTTAAAAGATGTAAACCACCCAGATAAAGAATGTATCTGCCCCAAGGTTTTTCTGGAAACTTACTTAAATTGCTTTCTGTAGACCAGACAACAAGGGGGAAAATTACCACAAAGTTACCACATATAACTTACAAAGTTAACACATGTTACCAAATATAACAAGATGATCCCATGTGTTACCACACAGAACTGGATTGAATAGAATTTTCTTGGTTTTCTTAAAAGTAAATAACCAGACCTTCCTTCTTACTGAATGGGCTTGAATCATGAACTAGTTGTATCAACAAGGCAGTTTTCTCTCCATAGATAACTCCTGCTAAGATCACAGTGCAGGACACATATGACAACATAAACTTCCAAAAATGGTAGACACTTCCACTCAATGCATTGCCATCTGAACCAACTCATAGCTAATTTCCAGGAGGTTTTGCAAGGCTGTAAATTGCATGAAAGGAGATTGTCCATCTTTCCTTGGTGGAGGTACAGTTGGATTCAAAATGCCAGAGAGGTTAGTAGGACAACTCCCTATAGACAACTCCACTAGTTGTTGTTGATGATAATTGTTGTTAAGTCTGGCACGACTCCTAGAGACCCTGTGAACAAAAGGTCTGAAGCTTTTCTATAACTATCACCATTTATCAAAGAAGTCTTTGAAAACTTGAGGGAGATGGAAGAGAAAGTCTGAATACTAATATTTAGGGAAAATAATGGGAAATTCCACTCTGCTGCTTGTATCCTTAAATCTGTGCTATCTATTGACTGACTATGTGACTTCTGATCACTTGAAAGATAACCAGTATGATTAAGGAATTGTATTTAAATAGCCACCCGTGGCTAATGGCTACTGTATTGGACAGAATCACTCTACAATTCCTGACCTCAGTCCATTTGATTTAATTGGCTCCAGCAGCTAGCACATAGGCTTTCTGACATGTAATAGACATTCAGTAAATACTTATGGGATGAGTAAAAGCCTTAGAGATAAAATGAAAGGAACAAATAGGCTTTGATCACTGGATCAAAATAGATCTTAAATCTCTCGGCTTCAATGTTCTCTGTTCTTCTGCTTTCTCCATTAAAACAAACAACAAAAACAAAAACAACCAACAACAAAGCAACTTTATAGGAATTGATTTTTCCAAGGGCATAATCTCAAACCATTATTACCAACATATTGGGTCTGACAATCATAGTACTGTTTTGAATCTGAGAGTAAAGCCCAGGCTTACCAAATCTCTCCTTTAACACCCTGAAGGGAGGTCAGGTAACATGCATTACTTCCTTGTCCTTGTTTATTTTCCAAACTCAAACCAAACCCACTGCCATCAAGTCTATTCCAACTCACAGCAACCCTAGAGAGCAGAATGTGAGTGCCTCATCTTTCTCCCATGGCTGGTAGGTTCCAATCACTGTCCTTTCTTTCAGTCAGTGTCCAAGAGCTTACGCACTGTGTGAACAAGGCTCATTATCCTTTAACCCAGTGGTAGTCAAACGTTAGGGTGTATCAGCACCACCCAGAGGGCTTGTGAAATCACAGACTTTGACTCCACAATATCTGACTCAGTAGGTGTTAAATGCAGTCCAAGAAATAGCAATTCCAACAAGTTACCAGTGGGTCTGGGAGCCACTCCCTGAGATTTGGTGACTAACTTCCTGGGAAAACAGCTTATGTTTCTCCAGCTCCACTTTTCTCTCCATTTTCACAAACTCAGCATTAGTCAGTGAAGGCTTTTCCTGCCTCAATCCAAGAAGGCAACAAACCACCTTGATTTTAAAGATGATTCAACTTGAAAATTGGAGAAGAAATCTCAATATTTTCATTCTTTGCTTTTTAAAAAAATTCATCCATCAGTTTAGGGTGCTTTATAAATTCTTAGGCAACTTGGTTTCTAGGTGATAGAAAGCAGTGTCTCACTGGGGGTAGAGCTCACTATAAACTACTGTAGAGGCTTGACTAATTAGGTGGAGCTGTATGGTGCAGGAGCCCATAGGAATGGATTCACTGCTGAATGGAGATTGCTATTCTAATTATAGAGTATAAATTACCACAAATAAGGTAAGACAACATGACTTCTTTGTTTTTCATTATTTAGGGGAATTTCCCAAAAGCCATTCAACCATTTATTCAGTTCAATTAATCCCTTAAAAAATTCAGTTATCATGCAGATGTCTCATCCATATGACTTTATAAACAGTCAGCTGGATAAAATCTCCACTCTCTCACCAGATGTTTTGCTGTCAGGAAAGCACAGCTTCAACAGCTTCCCTTAAAATGCTTTAGGTTTTTCTCTGTGCTTAATCACCTTTCTGGTCAATAAATACTTCCAGTGTAACCAAACTTCACTCTTTCAATTTAAACTCCTTTTTCATTTCCCCTCTCTATGTTGTGTAGACGGAATGAGCAATATTGTTAATTAACTATTTGTAATTACTCTTAATTTATCTGAAGACAGCTAGTAGCTCTGTATCTTTTTCTCTTTCATGCAAAATTACCTCCAAGCCCTTTTAAAGTCTCCCTCATTGATCCTAATTTCAATCCCTTTCATTTGTTTATAACTGTCCTTAGCCCTGGTAGCACCGTGTATTAAAGTTTCCAGCTGGAAGGCTGAGATTCAAATCCACCCTTCATTCTGCAAGAGAAAGACGCACACTCTTCTAAGGATGCATAACCTTGAAACTCAATTGAGAGTTACTGTGAGTGGGAATCCCAAAGCACTGGATTGTGCTCATGTTGCAGTGTACTGTAGAGTCAGAACTGACGCATAGCTGACCTCCAGGGGGTCTCCAGAGGCAGTTAATTGCACAAGTGGAGACTGTCTATCCTCCCGCGGAGCAGCTGGTGAACATGAACCACGTGCGTTTGAGCAGTACAACTTCTTGCCACGAGGCCACCAGAGCTCCCTTGTGCTCATGCGAAACGTATACTTGAACCAGGAAGCAATGGTCAGAACAAAGCAAAGAAACACTGCATGGTTCAAAATCAGGAAAGGACCGCGTCAAGGATACATCCTGGCCTCATAACTTTTCAATCTATATGCAGAACACATCATTTGGGAAACTGGACTTAATAAGGAGCAATGTGACATCAGGATTGGAGGAAGACCCATCAATAACCTAAATTATGCAGATGGCACAACCTTGCTTACAGAAACTGAGAAAGACCTGAAGCATTTACTACAGAAAGTCAAGGACTGTAATCTTCAGTATGGATTGAAGCTCAATATCAAGAAGACAAAGAGGGACTACATTGTTTGATATTTTATTGAATCAGGGACTGCAGCCTTCAATATGGATTTAGGCTCAATGTCAAAAAGACAAAGATTCTCACCACTGGACCAATTGGCAGCATCGGGATGGATGGTGAAGAGATTGAGATTGTTCACAGCTTTAGTCTGCTTGGCTCCACAATCAACACTCTTGACACGAGCAGCCAGGAAATTAAAAGACATATTGTCATGGGAAAGTCTGCTGTTAGGGACCTCTCTAAAGTACTCAAGAGCAACGATGTATCTCTGGAGAGTAAGGTGTGTCTGGTACAGGCCATGGTCTTTGCAATCACTTGTTATTCGTCTGGGAGCTGAACAATGACCAGGGAGGATAGAAGGATAATTGATGCTTTTGAACTTTGGTGTTGGAGAAGAGTGTTGAGAGTGCCATGGACTGCTAAGAAAACAAACAGATTCATCTTGGAGAGGGTTATACCGGGTGGCTCCTTGGAGGCAAGGATTCTGAGGCTCCATCTGACATAGTTTGGTCATGTTTGTAAGGAGGGACTGGTCCTTGGAGAGGGACATCATGCTTGGAAGGGTGGAGGGCAGGCGCAGGAGGGGAAGGCCCTCTGGGAGATGGATTGATTCAGTGACTGGGGCAATAGGGATGAGTGTGTCGGAGACAGTGAGATTGGCACAGGACAGAGCAGAGTTTGAAGCTGTTGTACATAGGGTCGCTATGAGTTGCAAGCTACTCGACGGCACATAACAACAACTATTGAATAAGTTGGGGAAAATTAATAGCAACATTGGATGTTTCAGTGCATGAACATGGTGTTTCTATTATATCTACTCTATACTAACCCCTTTCCTACATGAATGAAACATAGCCTCTACTTCCCCGCCCATTCACCTATTTCCTGCAACGTGAAGTCATTCTCAGTCTAGTTGAAGAGGCAGGTTGAGAAAACACATTATAAACGAGGTGATGAGTGCAAAAATAGAAGAACCAATAAATCACACAATTCTATTCATGAACTAGCAGGGAGCAGCAGTCAAGAAGGCTTTAGAAAAGGTGATGTTTGAGTTAAGTTTAGAGTTAAGTGTAAATAGGAAAGCAGGAAACACATACGTGGGTTTCTGCCTACTTCTGGAGAGTTGGGGTTTTTTTAAAATTTTTTTTTACTTTAATTATTTATTGTGTTTACCGTCAAATCGGATCTGACTGGTGCAGGAGGAGATTGTTCCTCCTTCTCCAGCAGAGCATCTGGTGGATTTGAACTGTGCACCTCTGGGATTGCAGTGCAGCTTCTTGCCACAAGGCCACCAGAGCTCACCAAAATGAAAACTGGAGAGTCTTAATGTAAGTGTTCAAGGATGAACTTTTAGACCTCGGGTCCTGACAATGTTTTGCTCTCACACAAATTGAATTCCTGGTGGTCTGCCTTAAAGTCTCACAGTCCTGAGATAGGTATGCAGGTTAGGTCCTCCCATAGGCCTGCCCGTCTTCCACCTCTGCACTCAAAGCAGACAAATTTAAGGAATATCTTTTAAAATTTAACCTCGATTTAGTTTTATTAAAAAACTATTTTAACTGTCAACATTTTCCATATTTTCTTATTAGAATTATTTCCCCAGATTATATGTTGTAAAATCCTTTATAACAATCTCACAAACCATATCAGATTAATGAATGGAAATAACAGATGATTTCAACTATTTTGTTGTGCACCAGCAGTGCAACTTCTTACCACTAGGCAGATAGATTAGATAGATAGATAGATAGATAGATAGATAGATAGATAGATAGATAGACAGAGATAGAGAGATATATAAAGTTGTTATGTGCCATTGAGTACCTTCAAATCATAGCAACTCTATGTACAACAGCAGCCCTAAATCTTGCTCTATCCTGTGCCAATCTTATTGTCTCTGATATACCTGCTACCAATACCCCAGTGACTGAATTAATCTATCTCATAGAGGATCTACCTCTCTTGTGCTGTCCCTCCACTCTCCCAAGCATGATGTCCCTCCCCAAGCACTGTTCCCGCCTTGTAACATGCCCAAAGTATGTCAGACGAAGCTTCAGAATCTTTGCCTCCAAGGAGCAGTCTGGTTTCACCCTGTCTAGGAAATCTGTTTGTTCTCATAGCAGTCCACGGTGTATTCAATACTTTTCTCCTCCATCACAGCTCAAAGGCATCAATTCTCTATCATCCCCAGTCATTGTCCAGCTTTCCAACTCATAGCAAGTAATTGCAAAGACTATCATGTAAGTCAGGCACACCTTAGTCTCTAGAATGATATTGTTGCTCATCAGTGCATCAGAGAGGTCTCTGACAGCAGACTTTCCCAATGTAATTCATCTTTTCATTTCCTGGCTGCTGGTACCAA
>NW_006400297.1:381993-391352 GCF_000299155.1 Elephantulus edwardii
ATAGATATAGATATAGATATAGATATAGATATAGATATAGATATAGATATATTTGTTTTTAAATGCTGTCGACTCATAGTGACCCTATGAAGGAAAGGTCTGAACACTTGTATAGCTTTCATCGTTTCTCCATGTTGATAGAGTTTCCAGAGGTAAGCTTTCTCGGAAGTGGACGCCACTCCTGCTTCCAAGCTTGTTTAATTGGGGAGCTCCACTGAAACTGTTATCGCATTTCACCCATCAGTGTTACAGTGTTTAGCATCACAGCAACCACGAGTTATCTCTGTACTGCAAATGGACAGACCAGTGCTATACCACTTAGAAGAATGTTTGACCAAAAACAAAACCAGGCCAGAGGGCTGCAGATCAAAATCACCCACCTTTGGCATCTATGACTCGATGGCCCTTAACAACAATAACAACAACAATGTAGAGACAGCTCTGTTGGCCTAGTGGATATAAAGTGATGCTACCAAGCTAAAGGTGGGTGATTTTAATCTTCGGCCCTCAGGCCTGGTATAGAAAAATTTGAGAGATTCTTAGAACTGCAGTGACACACTGGTGTATCTCCTAGAGTCTAAGGAAAGAATCCAATTGCATAATTTCTATTTGATTTTCATAAACCTGGCCAAGATAATGATGAAAAGAATAAGAAGGGTAATGTATTGACTGAGTTTTGCTGTAATAAACCAATGCTACAATTTTGTGGCTTACTGCAATGATGATATAGTATTCCTTAAAGTATTAGGGTTTTGATGAGCATTACTTATCTAGGCTAGTTTAGGTGAGACAGGATGATTTGAGGTGTCATCACTCAGATCTCTGGATGTTTTGGGAGTGAATGTCTGACCTCTCCCTATGAGGTCTCTCATCCTCCAGCAGAAGGGCTGGACTTGTTTACATGGTAGCAGAAGAGATGCCAGGAGCAGCAAGAGATGGCAAACCCCCATATGGAAGCACTGTTCAAGCCCCCACTGGCATCACATTTGCTACTATTCTATTAGCTAAAATTATATACTTCTCTGCTATGCCCAGATTCAAGTAACTGAGAACAGACTCCATCTCTTGTTGGAAAAAGCAGTAACACCGTGGAGCTAAAAAGCATACTTAAGACGAATTGCAATCCTTACATGTTTAGGATTGGCAGCCGCAGTTTGCTTCTCCCACTTCATTATGCAGGTTAAATCACTCCATACATCAGCTTTTCTGATCTAGCCAATTAAGTACAGTCTGGTTGTGAATTATAATTTTCAGAATTACTTTCTTTCAATTTCCAACCACACACCACTAAATATCAGCTTTACCTAAATTGCCCTTGTCACTTACCAAAACACCTTACATAGTTTGTTCAGGCTGGAAAGCTCTTCTGTCGTCATAGGTCTAAGGTACTCCCACTCATACACTAATTCCTGGCTCAAATCACATTGCTGTAGAATCCTCTTGTGACCTCCTCAGGTGAGTCTCGAGCTCTAGACTCAAAACCAGTTTTTTATTTTGTTTTCCCCCCTCATTGCTGGTAGAAACAACTTCAAATATTTCAACATTTCCCCCATAATATTGAGGTTCAATGATGTCAGTTTGAGAACTGAAGTACACCTGATTCAGACCATGGTCTTTTCAGTCACTTGCTATGCATCTGAGAGCTGGACAATGACTAAGGATAATAGAATACGAATTGATGCCTTTGAATTGAAGTGCTAGAGAAGAGTGCTGAATACCCCATGAACTGCCAAAAGAACAAATAGATATGTCTTGAAGAAGGTGCAGTCAGAGTGCTCTTTGGAGGCAAAGATAATGAAGCTTCATCTCACATATTTTAGGCATGTTGCGATGAGAAACTGTCTATTCCTTACAGAGTGCTGTCATGCTTGGGAAGATAGAGGGATTGCAAAGGAAGGAAAACCCTCAACCAGATGGATTTACTGTGACAACCAGGTGGATGGACTACAGTGACTGCAGCAATGGGCTTAAGGGTGTTGGTGAGTGTGGGGATGGCACAGGCTAGCATAAGCTTCATATCTGTTGTTCATAGGGTCACCATGAGTCATACATGACTTGATAACACCAAACAATAACCAGAAACATCATGTAATTCACAATCCCCTGAACACGCTCCCTGATTACAGTGTTTATAATGCTGTGGTGAGAGGCGCATGGTTTGTATCCACTAGCTGCTCTGTGCGAGGAAGATGGGCAATCCCACTGAAGGGCCAATTACAAGTTGGTTCTAACTCAATGGCACATAACAACAACAACAACAACTTTCACTCAAGTTAAACTAGAAATCTCTGAAGGTATGGAAATTATTTTACCTTATGCCTCTCTGTCTTCCTTGTACTTTGCCCATCTCACAGCAGATGTCTAGTATTGCTGAGTGAGTATCTGACACACAAATAAATGTATTAGGTAAGTTATGGCCCATTTGAAAAGATAATCCTTTTGCCTGAGAAACTTCTAGAGAACAATATAGGTTATTTTCTGTAAGAAAAAGACTTTGTGATTCAGACAATATTGCCTTGCTCATTGTTAAGTCTGTCTTTTTCATCAGTTCATCCCCCTCCCATCTCCAAATCCAGTTTGTCATTCTTTTTCATGCCTCTGGAGAAATAACCTTTGGGCTGAATGGGCCACTTGATGATCTCATATCATTTACTTAACTTTTGAAAGGTTTTGCTTGTTCATTTCTCTTCAGAGGAGCTATGAAAAGTAAACAAATTAAACCACCTAGAAACCCTTGGCACAGTGCTTGACTTATAGGAGTTTTCTGAAAATGTTAGTTGCTACTGGTTTGGGGATCATTATTATTATTACAACTATAATAAAGGTATTAATTGTTGCTGACTTGGATGTCATTGTTTCTGTTAAGGAGCTCTGGTGGCCTAGTGGAATGGAGTTGTGCTATCAACCCAAAGGCAAGTGGTTTGAATCTCTGCTTGAAAAAATAAAATGAGCAATTTCTTCCAGTGTGTTTTACAGCCTCTAAAAATCCACTGGACAGTCAGCTATGAGTCGGTCCTGACTCTACAGCGCATAACAATAACAACAGGACTGCTAACATTTCCACTTCTATACACTTTGACATTGCTTTTGTTTCAGACCTTGTTCTTTCCCAATGATTGCAATCACTCTAAGACTTCCCAAAGTGTAAGAAGCTGGTCAATGAATAAGGAAGATCAAGGAAGTATTGATGTGTTTTGATAGTATTGATGTAACTTATCATTGTTGTTACTGTGTGCCATTGAGTCCAAACCTACCCATAGGTGACCTTTCAGTAGGTTTTGGGAGAGATTAATTGCACAGGAGGAGAACGTCCATCCTTCTCTTGCAAAGCTGCTGGTGAATTTGAACTGCATGCCTTTTGGATTGCAGCACAGCTTCTTATCACTAGGCCACCAAATAATGTTGAATATACTATGGGCTTTCGGAAGAAGAAACAAATCTTTCTTAAAATAAGTACAGCCAGAATGCATCTTAAAAGTGAAAATGATAAGGTGTTGTCTCATATTCTTTCATGTCACCAGGAAGGACCAGTCCCTGGAGATGGACATAACGCTTGATAAAATGGAGCTTCAGCCGTCAAGAAGATCCTCAGTAAGGTGGATTGATGCAGTGTCCATTACAATGGGCTTAAATATAGCAAAGATTATGAGAATGGGACAGAAGTGGGCAGAGCTTCAAGCTGTTTTCATAAAGTTGCTATGAGTTCAGACCATCTCAGTGGTCCTTTAAAACAACACATTCTGCAATTCTTTGAGTGCCTTTTAGAAAGGACATCTCTTACATCCTTGAAAACAATTTTTCAGGCATTTTTGTTTCCCGTTGACCGCAGAATCAAGTTCAATTCAGTATTCCCCTAACAATAGTACACAACTCACAGTTCCCTGAATTTCTCCTACAATTGAAATAACCTTGCTTGTCACAAAGACAGATAAAGGTTGGCAGTCTGCCCAGGGCGTCTAAGAAGAAAGGTCTGACAATCTTCCAAACCAAGAGTCTCTGAAAACTCTGTGGAGCACAATTCTGCCATCACACACACGGAAATCAGAATCTCTCCAATGGGAACTGATTGATAGAATGCTTACGCTTTTGGTGTTCCTCATTCTCACATGCACCTTATAAGGCTTGGTGGAAGTTGCAGCAGCTTCAGCTAGGCGCGTAAGCAAGGAGTATGTTGCACATCAGAGTGAGTGGATTTCCTGGATCCATAGGCAGAGCCAGTGGGCTGTCAACTAACTTTATCTCTTTATCAACTCAGACCTCAGTGACAACTTGTTCCTGGTAACCTTATTGAGTATCTGGCCTCCCTGTTGGTCCCTCTACAAGATCTTACCTCTCCTCCTGCCTGGGAACCAGTATGACTCAGAGTCCACAGCCACTTCACACACCACACCCTTCCAGGGCTACCAGTAGGAAGTGAGGAACCTTCCAGGGCAAGAAGCATTGCTTGAGCAGAAATTGCAGAGACAGGGACAGAGGAGGCCTGTCCAATCAAAAAGCTGTGAAACAAACAACAAACACTTCTAAGACCATTAATGACATAAAATCATTTTCTGTCTCATTCATGCCAGAGGAAAGTTTAAGCTGTCTGGCCAGTCCTCTGTAGAAAATTAAATTACAAAACCATTGTCCTATGAAGAGGCAATCAAAGAGAAGAAGACCAAAATGTGGAAGAATGAAGCATCACAGAGGTGGTTCAGGCAGTTGGTATGTTCAGTAACAATAACAGGCAATTGTAATAACAGCAAAAGAATATGTTCTTTTCTGGAATTTGTGCTGCTCTATGGTATTTATCAGCTTGAAAATGTATAATTTTACCTAACATTAGTTGTAATGTTGCATTGTTTTCTAATACAAGACTAAATCTAAATTTGGGTGCGCAACATACATGCTACCATCTCCTTGCAGCACATCTCTGATCTCAGAATAAAAGATCTGAAAATTGTCTCCTCTAAAGTCTTTTTGTTAATCTCTTTCCCTGTCCAGGTAGGACTGGTCATTCACTCCCCTGAGCTGTCATGAATTCTTGTTCCTGCTAACACTTCACCATTACTATTTCTGCTGCACTTAATACTTACATAAGAAAATAATATGTTTCCACCCTCTGTGGACGTAAGGAGCTCTGGTGACCTAGTGGTAAAAGACTGCACTGTGATCCCAAAGGCACTTGATTGAAATCCACCAGCTGTTTAGCTGGTGAAAGATGAGCCATCTCCTTCCATGTGATCTACTGGCCCTGAGAAGATGCTAGAAGGTCAGCTACGACTCTCTTCCAATGCAATGGCAAACATTAGCTGAACCTAATTACAGAAGGAGGCTGTCTGGGAGAGTTGCTATAGTCCCAGTATAAAAAATTATTTCAGTCACACATATTATTAATATCTCTTTAATACATGTATGAAGAAATGCATGGAAAAGTAATAAAATAATCAGTGGATGTGTATAACCAGAGAGAGTTGCAAAGAGACATAGAGTTTGCCTGATATTTTCAAATATAACTTGGAAGAGGAGTATGAAGGCATTCTAAATAGTAAGATCAGCATAAATAAAGAGTAGGCTAGGTTGCCAAGTATTCTGGATGGGAAACTACAAAAATGGAGTTTCTGAGGGGTAATGAAACTGTTCTGTATCTTAATTATGTAGTAACACTTCTGTATCTGGACACCAAAAAGGGAGAAAAGTCAACTTATAACATGGTAATTTATAAAAGAAAATTTAAGTAAAAATAACCAAGATCAGACAAAGCATGACATTTGGTTTTTGTTGTAGTTGTTGTTTTTGTTTTGTTTTTAAAGTATGGCTTTTGTAAAAGTCAGTTGGGAAATTTGGTGAAAAGTAAGAAATTGCACATTATTTCTTGCACAATACAATTTTTAAAAATTAATTCAAGCAAATAACTCATAAAGGAAACCAGTGAAATATAAAATTGAATGGGCCAAATAAGCATTAAGTCAAGACTGATATTTGAATTTTCTTTGATATGTAATAGAACATTTGACCTTATGGAGAGGCATGTAGCTAGGAGTTCAATGAGAGATACTGATGTTAGATTATTAGATCAATAATTATTATTAGATTGGGACAATAGTAGCATAATGTAACTCATAGAGCACAGAAATATTAGAAGGAATAAGTAAGAATTATAGACCTTTTGGATAGATATAAAGGAGAGTCAGAAGTAACTTCAAGATTTTTAATCTGACTGTGAGGTTATCATTCAGAGTAATGATGAAATTTTAAAATAAGGGCAATTGTAGAATAGGAAGAAACTCCTTGGAAGCAAAGTTTAATTTCCCCTCTAAAACAAGGAGGCTAAAACTTGAGAGCATTTATACCTTCTGGAACAAAATGCTATTATCAGCAAGGACCACGCATGATCATGATATTCCCAGTACCAGTGAAAGAGGGCCATTATTCAGGAGAACACATTTATTTAGCAAGTGCTTTACCATATGCCAGAAGTCACATGTCTAATACAAATAGTTAAGAGCTTGACCATAGCTGAAAGGTTGATGCTTCAAATCCAACCAGAGCCACTGAAGAGAAAGGCTTGAAGATCTTCTGAAAGGTTACAGCCCTGAAGACCCTGTGTAGTAGTTCTGCCCTGCACCCATTGGGGAATTGGAATCAGCTTGGCAGCAACTACCAAAGAAAACCATATACCAGACACAATCACTTTCCTTGTACTTATCTTCTTTAATCCTTTCATTAACCTTAGGGTTCAAATATTATTGGTATTCCTGAGGAAACAAAGACCTAGAAAACGTAAATAATTTGCCCAACATTTGTAGTTAAGGAGTGGTAAGTGGGATTTGAAACCCTTGAACTTGACTAGTACAATGTGTTTCATCTAATCCAAAGCCTGAAACCATGCTTAGTTCTATTTAAGATGTCTTTAAGGGAAGGAAAATACCTACAATTTAAGGTTTTAAAAATCACAGTTTTTAGCAAAGCAGAGCACAGAGTTGCTTATCATTTAAATCTCCATAGAACTGTTTGTTTTTATCCAGTGGACCCACATCCCCAGAACTAACTACAACTGGCTCTGAGAACACTGAATGAGTAGGCTTTGTCCAAAGTGCAGGTATGTACCGCTTATGTCTGGCCAAATGATGCTTATCCGTGACTATGTCTTGCTTGGTTTCATTTCCTCCAGTTACTGCCGTCTACCTCATCAAACCCATGAATCGCATACAGGCTCATCATTTTCTCAAAATTTTACAAGGAAGCCCAGAGACTCTGTATGAGTTTCTGTTCTTTGAGCTGATCTGAAGAACCAGAGAACAAGAGCTCAAAACAAAGGGATGAATGAGGTCAAGTGGGAGGAGCAAAGTCTGTTTTGTTACTTGGAATGAATCATTAGGAAAGGGAGAACAATGACCAGAGTAAGGGATATGTCAGAGGTGTGTGTGTGGTTTTTCAACCCTAAATTATTTGCTTTCCTTACACTTAGCAGAATTATAATGATAAGGTCTTAAAGTCGTGAAAGTATCATGTCTATTCAGCTCTCCAGTTGTTGACTGCATTTCAGAAATAACAGCTTTATTAAGGTATAATTCACAAGCTATCAAATTCATCCATTTAAAATATACAATTTACTGGGTTTTAGCATATTTGTGAAACTGCAACAATCACCCCTACCTAATTTGAGAAACTTTTCACATCCCAGTTGTTATTGTTGTTGTTATGTGCTAGCACATCAGAGCTCATTCATAGCTAGGCTTCCAGCTGAGGAACAGTGTGTGTATGTATACCTTGTGCCTTTGTGTTGACATCCCAACTCCTTAACCACTAGGCCACTAGAGTTTCCTTACCACCCCAATAAGAGGACCTGAAAATGTATTTCTATGTTTTCTTTTAAGGGTTTTACAGTTTTGCTTCTCATAGTGTTGTCAATGACTCATTTTGAATTAAATTTTTTATATGGTGTGAAACAAGAATTCAACTCTATTTTTTTAGTTATATTTTTAGCTTAGGAACCAGTTAAAAAGATTCCCCTCCCCCTATATTGACTTTTCCAAAAATTATAAAAAGTTAATTGTCCGTAAGTGGACTTTCAATTGAATTAAATGTCTCCCCCCTCCTCCTCATTTCTTTTTTGTGTACCATCGAATCAGATCCAACTTGTACAAGAGGAGATTGCCCCTCCTTCTCCAGAGGAGCATCTGGTGGATTCAAACCTGGTGCCTTCTAAATGTCTTTTATTATTCCTGTACCACATTATATTGATTACTGCAGTTTTATAATGAGCTTTATCAGCACCACGCTCTAACCAACTGAGCTAACCAGCCAGTTACATAATGAGCTTTAAAAAGAGAAAGTATGAATCGTCTAATTTAGTCTTAAGTCTTTTTTAAAGGTTGATTAAGATTTTCTGACACAAATTGATGCTAGAAGTTTTGACATTTCTGTACAATTTTATGATTGGATTGCCAATTTTTGCAAACAAGAAAGCTGAGATTTTTATAAAGACTTACTGAATTTGTGCAGTATTTTACATCTCTAATATTACATCTTTAAGTTCAATAAGGAAAAAAACTAATTCTATCTATTGAGGACTTTAATTACTTTCAACATTATTTTATATTTTTCAGTGTATACACTTAATACTTTTTTTGCTGAATTTCTTTCTGAATTTTTCTTTTTCATGTTGTTGTTGTTGTTATATGTTGTCGAGTTGCTTGCGACTCATAGCGACCCTATGTGCAATAAGCCTGAAAACTGCTCTATCCTGTGCCAATTTCATTGTCTCTGACACACCTGCCCCCATTACCTCAACACTGAATCAACCAATCTCATCGATGATCTTGTCTCTACACTGTTCCTCTACCTTTCCAAGCATGATGTCCCTCTCCAAGGACTGGTACCTCCTTAAAACATGCCCCAAAAGTATGTCAGATGAAGCCTCAGAATCCTTGCCTCCAAGGAGCAGCCTGTAAATGTAATTGTTTTCTTAATTTCACTTTCATGTTATTTACTTCAGGTGTGTAGAAATACAACATATTCTTAAATATTGCTCTTATATTCTATAACTTTGCTGAAGTTGTCTATTGGTTCTAATATTTTTTAGGGAGCTCCAGTTGCCTACTGATAAGAATCTGCCCTGTAATTCCAAGGGTATGTGGTTCAAATCCAACAGCTGCTCCGTAGAGAATGAGAAATTGCCTTCTATGCAATTACCTGTCTCTGGAGGGTCAGCTATGGGTAGGTTCCAACTCAATGGCACACAACAACAATAATGTTTTGGGGTAGATTCTTCAGGGTATTATAAATGTAAGATCACATGATCTTCCAGGAACAATAGTTGTATTTTTCCTCTCTAATCTGAATCTCCCCCTTTTTAAATATAAACATTTTTTTTT